>NW_009733992.1:0-68870 GCF_000703405.1 Apaloderma vittatum
CCCGGCAACCTGAGAACCAAAAATGAAATATATGTGTCTGTTCACTCCAGAACTAGAAGGAATGAGCAGTAAATAGTAGTATACTTGCCAAAATAAGTGGCAAATGCATGCGTTTCAGTAGGAGTAGAAAACACAATGCATGACAGAAATAGCATTGTTTGTATTTAAAATACATAAAAAGCAAACCCTTACATTCTAATTGGACATTATCTACTTAAATTGAATTTCACTCTCTCACTCATCCGCATCCCTTTTGATAATAAGGCTTCACCTTGCCCGGCAGAGGTTAAGAAACTGTTTCATCCTCTCCTGAAATGTTTCTGCAGTGATGTGGTACTAATTATGCCACTGCTTACGACAGGTATTCTTACACTTCGCTTTACAGGCATCGTTCAGTTGGGACCCAGATGATTTTGCATTTGTAGACTGTTGCTAAAAACAATTTCGCTCCAAGACCATTGGACTTTTTACAGTCTAATTTTGGCCATATATGAGGGTTACTTAAACACAGAGATAACGTTAATCTTTCAGTAGCAACAAGTGCTGGCTGTGGTTAAGACCAGGAGCTTAGCATTCCTGTAATCAAAATGTTGGTGCTGGACATGAGTAATACAGTATGTGATCATTTCTGAACATTAAATCTAACCTGGATTGGGTTCAGGTCTGCTACATGATACCATGTTGCCTCACATGGCACTCTTCTACCCCTTTGGTCTTTGAGGATATGGGACAGTAATTAGCAAGTACCTCATTTAATTGGCAGGAGTTCATATAATACCAGTCCGCACCCTCATGATGCTTGCGTAAATAAGTGTTTCTATTTCTGTAGACTGTAGGCATTTGGATTATTTATTTTTTTTTAACAATATAACTGCCTGAGCTTAGTGTTACAAATCGTGAAACATTTTGTTTATGCATTATAAATAGTGATATCTATTTATAAATCAAAGGCACTATGTTCTCGGTCTATTCCTAGGAGGCCTTTGGTTGTGTTAGCATTACCCTCACACGTGCTTCCATTTTGTTGCCCAGGAAGCTAAATAGAAATATATGACTTTTAGCTGGCCTCATTAATGAAACCATAGATATGAGTTGGGTGCAGAATCTGAAGGAATCACTGAAAAACATCATAAGCAGTGAGGGGAAAAAATAACCCCAGCAAACTGAACATATTTTAAATTTTTAAAAGATGTTATTCATAGGGAGCAAAGCAGAGTTTTATTTAGGGAGGTGGAAGTAAAACCCTGAGGTGGCAGAAGATTCCTAGAGGATCTAGAACAGTTTATCCTGCGTAGTCATGTGGGGACAATTTATTCTCATCTTGGAGGAACAGGAAATATTTTAAAGTTAATAATGGTTCTGCCACCTTTCTCTCCTCTCCTATCATGCTTACAGTCAAAGGTGAAAGCCTAGCCTGCATCCCCTGTGACTGGTACAGAAGCAGAGAGATGAGGCAAGGAAGAGGAGTGGAATGAGATCAGCTCTGTGGTTTGTGACAGCCTATAAAACCAGAAAAGCCTTTACAAAAACCAGAGCCAGATAGAACTCGTAAAAAGCCAGTAATCTCCTCTAAACATGGGCCAGTTGGCAATCCCGTGCTGTGGTTGTTTGTCATTACAATAGGATATCTTGCTACAAATCAACAGATGATTTCCAATATGGTCATATATACAAACAGTAGAGAAAAATTTGTTGCTGTTTCTTTCAAGCCTTATGGACTGAATTTATCACTCAGTGACAATCCCTGCCCCAATGATCTTTCAGTAAGAGAGAAACCGCAGATTGGAGTGCAAAAGAAGTTGCTGGAGTAACTGGTTTTGATGACTGTTGCATTGCGCTCCCCCCTCCCTGCAGCATGGGAAGTATCTCTTCTTCATTTACCATGCTCATCTGGTTAGTGTAGGGTTAACTCTAGTAAAGAATTTGAAGTAGTTCCCCTGGATAATCAGGTAACAGCAAGAAAAGCGGTGCAGTAAGCTGAAACGCTGCTCTTGCTTTGCTGCGTTACGGCTTTATTTCCGAGCCCACTGTTTTACGGGGTTTTCCCTGCATATCGTATCCCCGCTGCCATGCTTGAGTGCACCCTTCCTTCCCGAGAGCACATGCTGTTGCCCAGGACAGCTGTAGGCATAAGCCATTGCTGCCGCCTCTGATGCGCTCCTGACATAATAGACCTGGTGACCCGGGGGCCTTGCAGCTCTCTGTTTAGGGTGAAGTGCCGTTTTGCTGCCCGCGTAAACTATATACATGACCACTCCCCCCTCTCCGTGTCAGGCAGCTGCAGAGACCCTGCCTTTAATAGGCAAGGTTAGAAGGATAGAGGGTGGCACATGGGCTGAGTCTTCCTTTTTATAAATCAGTAACAATAGGGTGTTGACAGGCCTTGAAGCCTAGACAGTCTATGAGGGTCATCACGATAAGGAAGGATTAGTGTATATAATTTGCCAAATATGGGGCCAGGCACTAGCTGGGTTTTCCTGCACATGGCAGATTATCTCCAGTAGCTTCATAGCATGCACCTTAGCTGCTGACTATATTAGCAAATTTACCGCCGCTTCCAGTTTAAGAGTTATATGCTAAACAGGGAACGTATGCAAATATGGTGGAAGAAGTTTTGGCTTACATTGTGACTGAAGAACAAAAATGAAGAGTGCTCTATATGTCTTAAGTAGAAATACTTCGCAGTGTACCGTGTCTGTTTTTCCCCTAAGATTTTCACTTGAGAGATTTTGTATGCATCTTCATTCTTTGTGAATAAAGCTGTTTCTAACTTAATTCCCTGGAGGGTGTAGTTATCCAACCCAAAGATCAATGGTCAACAGAAAACATAAAGAGCCCCTAGATCAGATCTTTGACTGTTTTGTGGTAGAGAGCTAAACTGCCCACCTTAAAACGTTAAGAGAACGATAAATGCTGTAAATTCTTGGCTGCAGTGAAGAAGAACTTGTTAACCCCAAAGTTACTGGAAATAGATATGGTCAAAATCTAGCATCATTGCTGTATTGTAAACTGTATTTATTCTTTAAGAGGAAAAAAAGAATACAGGGGTTTCGTCAATTCTTGCAAGTATTCGCTAGATGAGATTTTCAGTGATTGTGTTAATTTGCGGTTTAGGGCAGGGTTCATACTTTTGATCCTCCAAATGATGCTATGCCAGTTTATGGCAGTTTGTACAAGTGTTTAAAAATGATTACACATGCAGTTACTTTTTTCTGTATGTTTACTTAAAGGTTTTATTTATTAGTATGATAGGGTTTTTTAAAATAAGATGCTGCAGTCCCCTTGTGCTTGTTTCCTTAGTACCTTGATAAGCTCACCCATTTAACAAAAGACTCAGCATAAATAAAATTTTGCAACTCATTTGAAGATGCAGGAAAAGACATAATTGACTTTTTAGTCCGTTTTTAGAACAAACTCTCTCAAGGCCTTTTTATTCCTCACAGGAATTCTTCCCACTGCACTGGAACTGACAAGACTCTATGCGTTGCTTTATTTTGATACTGACATTTAAACAATAAAATAAAGCCATTTAAAACAAATAGTGGTGCTTTAAGTGTCGGAGCTGTCAAGATATCAAATTATATAACTTGGAAAAATCAGAATTCATTGTTAATGGTATGCACTTAACACAAAGGGTCGCTGGAGTACTAACCAGATATATATTCAGCTACCATGTTGGAGCTAACAGGCTATATTCCTTTAGATAGAATTGACTATATTCACTTAAATGGACTTGACTCTAGTACAATCACTGTATTCAAATGTCAAAAAAAAGAGAAAGAGGATGTCACGTAGGGTCACAAATTATGTTGGATTTTGACAGATTGTAGCCTTGCTTTACAAGAGCAGTAACATCTCATTTGTCACCGTTTGATCTGTAAGTGCGGGAATGAGAGCGGAAGGCCCTCCATCTCCACCGCAATTTAATCGCTCTGAGGCCGACAGTGGCAGCTAAAGCCACCTGCCCATGCACTGTACTGCTGATCTGTTTTAATTTAATCGTCCGTCAGCTGGGATGAAAGCATAAATCGTCTCCCTTTGATCTGCAAACGGTGTGGTTTTTTTGTAAGGCATGGTGCAGAATCAGAGAGACAGTTTTCACATTTAGTGCAACATAGACAACATGGGCTTGAAAAGCTTGTAAGTGATATTTCACTCTGGTAGTAAAGCAAGAAGTTGCTTTTTTTGTAAATTGATACAAAGTAACATGAGTTTTTTAAAAGAAAACTGGTCACAGGGCAGGTTATTTATTCATAATGTGTTAATTCTTGAAGTTTGAAAAAACAGCCTCTCCCTTGAAATAACTTGGGCATCTTTAAAATTCTGAAGAGCCTTCCAGCACCTTCTTTGCAAAGAGAGGGATAAGAAAAATCGTTTGATGGTAACACTGGGTAATTCTCTGAACTGTCAGCTGTGTACTGGCCATTGTGTTTAATGACATTATTGCATGTAAATAAAAAAAAAATAAAAATCTCCCTTGTCCAGTGGAAAATTTTACCCTTTTCCTGATAATGTTGGAAGTTTTGTTTACAGCCAAAATGTTATTTGCACATCAAATGGGACTGGTAAGCCAAACCCTGCTTTTGACTGTACTAATGGAAATCATACACTCTTCTGTGGGACAAACCAGCATGAGTACAACTGAAAGTAAAAGTATAACATTTCAACAAAATCTCATTAATATGTTTTCTTACAGAGTAGCTAATGAGCAAAAAACCCTGATTTCTGTATTGCACTTGTACCTCTCATCCCCTTCTCCCAACCCTTTACATGTTTGTTTTTCAGACTTGTGCTCTCTTAGGTTTTGCATTTGGCCTCTCTCATGAGGTACGTCACTCATAATTTTAACGTTGTCCGTTTGTGATGACAGCCATGTGTTTTAGCTCCTTGTCAATCCAGGCTGGGTCTTCCGGTGCTTCAGTCTTAAAAGCTGACAAAACACAGCAGTGGAAAGCTCTCCCCTCAGCCGTGAGAATTTTGACTGACCCCATAAACCTTTAACTGCACTGTCTCCTCTCCCTTTCTTATGACAGCTTTAGGGATGATACTGCTGGTTCAGATTCCCAGTTGCTGGTAGGAAAATCAAAATCTCACAAACAATTCAAACAATATCTGTGAAGACTTGCATATATTTTATGCAATGTCATTTTTCTGACTAGTATTAGAGGTATGAAATGCCCACTAAGATCTTTGAATATCTTTCCATGAGTGCTGAGACTAGACTGTGACTTCCCTATTGGGAGAAGATTTTGTTTGTGGTTGGATGTCAAAACTGGGAAGTTCCTTTCCTTGTAACAAGTGGCAGTGTGCTTTCTTGACTTCTCAGCAGAGAACACAAACGACAGCTTGTAAGAATCCCCGTTTTTTGAGTGACTGAGCATCTTTTATTTACCCAACAATCTTGCAGTGTTTTATTTGAGAAGGTTTTCCATCTCCATTATTTCCAGCAGGATTTTATTATTTGGCAAAGGATTCTGTGTTCAAGTAAAGGATTATGTCTTCGGGTAAAGAAATGTTTGTGCTTTCTCTGGTAAAATTCCATTCAGTGTATGCTAGAATACAAATAGTGAAAAATTGCCTTTGTCCTTCTTTTGCTTTCATTCCTCATGAAAATTTTGTCAGTCTGACAATATAATAAATAATTACAGAGTTGCTGTGGCCCTGGAGTGGGGAGGGAGAGAGAACCAGGCTGCTGTCTCCTAACACAGATTCAGTTTATAGACTAACCTGGGCCTTGACCGCTTTGAGAGTGCTGGTTTTATCTAAACAACGCAAACATGTTTTTCCTGGGGAGAAAATGAAGGCAGAGAACAGAGAAAAAATTTAGTCTTATCACCAAAATTGACCTGTGGGACTGACCAAGATCGCTGGTGTGAGAGCTCGCACATCATAGGACCAAGGGAAGATAAATGTGCCAGAATGTTCCTACCCCTACTAACTGACCCTTGACTCGTCTCTGATTTTCCTACTACGGGCTAGGGTGGTAAGGATCCTCTGGTAGCAATCAGTGGTGCTGTTCTGAAATTTAAGTGTTAAAGGGTTCCTAACAGAGCACGGGAAAGAAAGACTTCTGTATTCGCAAATATTCCAAATTGTTTTATCTTAGTTTCAAAAATGCATCTGGAATATTGTATGTGTATAGGCTAGTAATAACCTAGAGCAGAAGGAGATTAATTTGCAAATTTAAGCATTATTTGCCTAATTTTCTATATGAAGTCTGATGCAAGAGAAAACGGAAGTTAAGGTTGGATGTACTGTCAGCAACTCTGATGTTTTCCAACTTCTAACTTCATGCATTTGTAAACCAGTCCAGGGGATGACTCTGCAATGTTTGCAACTGTAAGTGGTTTTAGATGGAATTATGAAGTGTGTGGATGCATGCACCCTGTGTAGAGTAAATGATGGTGACAGTTATCTTCAGTCCTATATAGGTAGTAATGACACAAATAGCAATAAATGTCATACAGCCTTATACTGAACTATAATCTAATCGGTCCTAGGAAGGTTTATTTAAGTGTATTTAAATAAAAGCAGACTAAACTAGCAAAAGATGACAAATTAATTTTCATAATAAATTTTTGTCTGACATAAAGTTATTTTGCAAGTTCGAATGTCTTATTTTCCTTAAATATGAAAGATTTCTACCAAATTTTAGTCCTCATGATGATGCTTAGTGTGCAGGGGACATAACTCCACTGAATTTATAACTGAGTTGACAAATAAGCTGTTCATTTTGGAATACTGCAATAAAAGGCACTTTTTCTAGTCCCGTTGCAGTAAATGGGAACATTGTCACTGAGCTACTGGGTACAGGATGAATCTCTTAGTACTAAACCATAACAAGTCTAATTTTTTAATTCCAGCTTGATGAAAGATGACGTCGGTCTAGGTTTCTATCCCCTTCATACATCAAGTCCTTTTCCCTCTTGCCATTTTGGGTACTTTTTATTAGCTTTTTTATTGGAATTCTGAACTCCATTACACTGCAGCCAGATAAGTACAAATATAAACCACACCACGTCGCTATCAATACAGTCCTCTCTTAAAACTCCAGCACATACAAGAAACACAGATAACTCCTTCCTGATAATGTCCTTGTATCTGCTTAGACTAAGTAGTGTAATGAAAGTGAAGGCAAAGACACAAATAGAATACGACATATGATAGGTTTGTGGAAAGTGCAGTAACAACTAACGAGCAGAGAGAAAACCACTCAAGAGCATTGTTAGTTATTTATAGGCTCTCACTAGTTCATTCATTTGCGTTTCATTTGTGATGTTTGCATTATTTTTGCCAAGGTGTGTTTTTGCATTCATTCATACTCTCCATTCTTCTGTATCTGTGTTGCTTTTGACAGCAGTTACCGGGCGTCCCTGGTAACTGCTGCAAAAAGCAGAAGCAATGATAGAAGCATATGGCCATGATAACCCTGAATGGCAATATGGTGATAATGTGTAGGAGATAGTTAGCGCTTCTGTCTTTATTTTTCTTTATATATTTCTTTTTTTTTGTTGTTGACAGCTGAAACCAAATGGCTTGAGTCTTCTTCAGTCTAAGTCTAGTTAAATACTGGGCACCATTCCATACTGACTTCAGTATGTACATGTACACATATACAGGTCAAATCACCGTTTGTCTACTCATGGAACACTTACAGTTGTAGCTTTTGGTCTTTTAGGACTGTCTTATATAGTATTGGGAAACTTGTTTTGTCCCACAGCATGACTTGGAGCAGAGAGTAGATACTCTATGTTTGCTTACTGTTATGGAGGACAGGATTCAGTGACTCAAGTAGTTCAGTCCTATGTGTAAAAGGTCAATTGTTTTACACTTGATGGTTTGTAGAGTGGATACACACATTTGCACACATCTGTCATGGAATATTGTGAATTACATGTTCAAGAGGTCTCCATGATCTAAATTATAGTATTAAATATTTACCATAACTATAAGGGCTATGGCAGTCAGAAATTTGTTATGGGTACAAATAATTTTTCAGCCTGTCTGTTCTTAAGACAAAAGCAATAAAGCAAGATATTATTTAAATTGATGAGAGATGCAAACACAGCTTCACTTGTTTCTAGATTAATTTTAAAAGAATAAATATTTCATCAGTGATACTAATTAGAGATTGGTCAAAGATTTATCCATGTCTTGTGCTGCAAATACCTATCAGACCTAATTAAGCAAAGTAACATTTTTTGTACTGCCCACTAGTTGAAAAAAAATACTCTGGAGCCCACTTTACCAGATAATGATTGTTTTATTAGTCTTTGTGCAGTGAACTGTTAGCCAAGAAGTCAAGAAGCTAGTTTTTGGTAGAAAAAAGTCAATAAGAATTAATTTTTTTTAACAGGCAGATCTTTACAATGCAGATATTGCATCAGAAGAAAGCTGATAGAAAACTACAATTTTACTAATTAATTTCCATGTGGATAATGGATATACGCTAAGGAATGGAAATAGATACAGATCTTAAGTCAAAAATAAAGCAAAGCCTAATGGTAATATCATATGTCTTTTTTTATAACATCTGATTTAAAAAAAAAAACAAACAAAAAAACCAGAGCTGAGAAATACTTTTTTGTAATGACAC
Source organism: Apaloderma vittatum (assembly GCF_000703405.1). Taxonomy (NCBI): domain Eukaryota; kingdom Metazoa; phylum Chordata; class Aves; order Trogoniformes; family Trogonidae; genus Apaloderma; species Apaloderma vittatum. Next base: position 8,597 of record NW_009733992.1, read on the forward strand.
TTTCTAAGTTAGAAACCTGGGATTTCTATTATTTGGTCAAGTTGAAAATCTGTCATTCTGATACATTGTTTCCATCAGAGACTTAATAACTGATTCCTTCAAGACAAGCATTTAAGTAATTAACTTCATTACGCAGCTAATATTTGGAGAATGGGTGAATATTTTTTCCAAGTGTTCTTTAATTCTCTGGCCAGTTGATAACACTTATTCCACTGTTTTACCTTCATAATCTTAGTTCTGGTCCTTTCTTCTGCAAATGGACTAAATCTGCCAGGCTACTTGACTGCAGGATTTGGCCCAAGAAGTATTGAGGTCAGTCAGTAACTTCAAAAAAACCTGCAAGTGCTGCTTTTCTCTCTTTGTATATGTGTCTGGAAACTTTTGCATGTCCTGTTTTGCTGTCTCAGACCTGAAATTTTTTTAAATTAACTTCAATTGATTTTTTTTTCCTTAATTTTAGAACTAAAGTAGTAAGTATAATAGCTGAATATGTTTCTGGCTCTGAGAATGTATTTTTTTTTCAATATTTTTTTCTTTTTCTGTATTAGTAAAAATTCTTTATTCTTGTAAGTGTAATATAGCCACACGCTGGTTGAGATATTAACAAAGAATTTGAGTTTGAAAATTTTTTCTTCAAGAGACTCACGATCATTTCTATAATTTGTCTAAAAAGGACTTTTCTCTGTTACGGGGAACGGGAGTCAGAAGTTATGTAAAGCCTCTGCTTCTCTGAATGTTTCATTCAGAGTATACTTATTTGATACTGTTTTCATTAATGAAAATACTGAATAACTGTTAGTTTAAACCATGTCTTTAGTGACCTACAGAAGGTAGGTATCTGCATTTGCTTTTTGTTACTTACCAGGAACATTAACATTCACATTTAAAATTCAAATCAGCTAAATAAACAATTTCTTTCAGATAAATAGCTGATTTTGTTCCTCTCATGTTATATTAATATTAGGATTATGAAGTCTTCTGCACCCTTGCCTTACTCCTTGACTATGTGATAATTGGGTTGGCAGAGTATACCTGGGGTCATCTTGTTTAGTTTATCTGCACAAGAGAAAGAGTGGCAAATAATAAGGGAAAGCAGCAAGAAAGTAGTGAAAAAAATTGAAAGGAAGATTTAATCTTTGACCAATTTGAAACATATCCTAGAGAATCCATGGAGAAAAAGATAAAGTGTGACTATGAGTAAGTTAACTAAACATGTTACAGCATGTGAGAGCAAATGGAGTTAGTCCATTGTACATGTTTAATTTCCTATTAGTCTCTGGCGTTTACTACTCCGGTCTGAGCTGGGGCATCTGTAAATTCAGTTAAATACAGTGCATTGTCTAAACATATCACAGCTCCAATCAGTCACCCAGGCTGCTGATAAGAAGCCTCTTGTATTATTGAATCTACAATAGGGAGGCTCTGCAGGCACAAAGATAACAGCTAGGTATTTCACTTTAAGTATGGGAAGAAACAGTGACTCGCCTTTGCTGCTGCAGCTCTGACATTTATTACTACTCCCTGATTTGTTTTATACAGCTGATGTGAATTTGGTTTCAGGTGCTTTATATCTCTTCTTATTCCTAACTTAAGACCTCTATCTGAAAAGAAGTAAGGAAAAACAAGTAAACCAAAATCAGCTTTCATAGTATTACATAGATAGCAGCACCGTGAGCACTTTCTAGTGCTTTAAGAATGTCTTGCTGCTTTCACCTCTAAAGGATGAAACTGGGGCTTTTGTTTATTCTTTCCATATTTTGTTAGCTACTGTAGAGGAACTGTGAATCTGGAAGTAATAGCTTGAGCAGGTTAGACTTTCCAGTGTTAGAACAGATTAAAAATGAGGCATTTTTGTGATGATTTCGTAAAGCCCTTGAGTTTGAAAGAAATAATGAGCAAGTTATATCAGCAGGTGTCAAAGCAGGGAGAATTACCATGGTGACATGTACAGAGTATGTTACATGCAGAAAGATGTTGTGGATAAATATCGGATTGATTGTGACCATATTTCAGGGTCCTCTGTGTTTCTTAATTTAGTAACATCCTTTAGTCATAAAATTTTTGCAAACTTAAGGTGTTTAGGATAAAACTTCCTCTGCCCAAATATACTGCTCAAGCTGATTTTTTAATTTTTTTTTTTAAGTTCTGGCTATTGTCAAGAATGAAAATGTAAAGAAAAAAAGAGGCATTTTTTAGAAAACCTCATATGTTAGTGCAAGGAGCCAGGATTATGGAGGCACTTGTGATTGTCAGAGCATAAACCTCTTGCTTTCACCAAAGGAATTGGTTCAACACTGACCAACACTGTTGGCCAATGTAATGAGAATATATTGTTCAGTGGGTATAAACTCATACACCTTATTTCCCATAGCATATATGTGTATAAATAGTGTATAGTGATATAGTATCACTGTTAATACACCAAGGATATACACACACAACAGGTTTTTATATAGTAGAGAGTATCTCTATGTATATCACATCATATATTCTCTAACATTTATATATTATTTATTTACTTGTAAGCTGTATTACATTTAAAGCTTATTAAGCTATATTACATTTAAAATTCAACAATTCAGATTATGAAATGTCATGACAGATACTTTTCCGTTGTTCCTATCTCCTAGAAGTATGCCTATTTTGTACTATAATTATTACGTTTTTAAAGTTATTCTTAATTCATTGGAGATTTTATGGGTTTTATTTGTCATTTGATACATTTCTGAGAGGCTCTAATTAGCTGCCTGGTATAACTTTGCAATAAAAAGCTCATAGCTTCTCAAAGATACATCTTTCATTTCCTAAGATGACTTGTGTCGTATACAAAAGTTGAATTACAGCTGTATTTCTTGAAGTAGCTTACATGCATTTGTTTTGTCTGAGCCCTCAGTTTTATTCTGCTGCCACCTTGAGTGGTAACTCAAATATGCGAATAAAATTCCTAAAGGAAATACCCCAAAGATCAAAATAACCCCGATATCCCTAGTGAATGCAAAACCAAAACCAACAAAGAAAATGCTAAGATTCACTCTGTCTTTGGAACCAAGGCGTTGCAGTATGTTATATAGATGCAGGTTCTGAAGCAGGTTTATGCTCTCTTCTGTTGCATGAAAAATGGTTGGATTATATCATCTCTAAGGTCCCTTCCAGCCCAGGCCATTCTATGGTGATGATGATGATGATGATTATTAAGCATTCAGGATCTTGCCTCTTTGACTGCTAGTAGCAGAATTCCTGATAACAAGTACATCATGGCTCTCTATGTAACTGACATTTAGCAAAAAATCATCAAATTTAAGGCTGTTCTTAACTTTCTGCATAAACTTAAAATCCTTTTTGTGTTCAAGCGAATGCGACTAAAAGGCACTCTTGAATTGGTCTGTACAATTCAAGAGTGTCAACTGATGGGCTTCTAAAGGAATACCACGCCGTCATCCCGTGTAGAGAGACATTGCACTAATACGTGTCCTTGTGAACGGAAGGGGTAGGAAGAGCTCCTTTGTAGTAAGAAACAAAAATGTAAGAAAATTTAAAAATTAAACGTATGTGGTATTGCAGCTTTTCCCTCCAGTGCTTTAAAAGAAGAATGCTTGCAATTATTACAAGATTTTTTGGTTCGTACTGCAGATTATTTGCAAAGCTGGTGTTTGTTCGTGTATGTAAAATCACAGTGCTGGGCTTTATTGTTTCTGATAGAGTGAGCATCAAAGGTACGGCGAACGTGGCAGGCTAGCACATCTGCTCACAGCGTTAAAGGTGTGCCTAATGTAAGAGTGAAGTTTTATGCAGCCAAAGATAGACATATGAAGAAGAAAGCAGCTAAAGGAGGTGGCAGGTAGGAAAAACGCGAAGGGAAAAGGTCTACCAGCTGATGATAAAAACAAAGTCAAAGGTGGTGAGTATGCTGCAAAAAACAATATGAGCTTACATGCTGAAATATAAAATTCCTCTCAGTAGACAAAAATTCAAGGTGTTGCCATGCCTTTAGAAAAACCTGTTCATTTCATAGAAAAAAATGTAATGTAATGTAGTGAGATCTGCAGGGACCAAGGGGAGATTGCCTTTAATCGAAGGTTGAAATTACCGAGGAAAGGCAAGGTAGATATTTGTTTCATGAGAATTAATGAATGCCAAATTTCTGAATGGTTAGAATTCAGAGAAGTAAAAAGCCTCATGAATTGAGAACAATATGACATGAAATATTCCGATCTAGCAAAGCCAAAGTTGATTACAACAATGTTTTATACAAAACCACAATACTTTCCAACTTCTCGGTGAGGATCAGTAATATTGAAATATATTTTCCATCATAGTTTTCTTGGTCTTTACAAATGAGAGGTACCAGAACAATTCCTGAGTTTGTAGGACAAATGTTTCAGTAAAGTTTCATCAGCGTTTTTTAATTAATTTTATAATTAATATCTTGTTTCAGTGTATTTTAAGCTCAACTGTTGTTGCTCCTTTAACATAGGTCTTGGCATTAGAAGGGACAAGTTGCACTCCAGGTTAATTTGCTATTGTCTTAAGTGGAAACCTAGATTAGCAGTATTTTAGATAACGGAAATTAAATATTGCAGTTTGGAGCCTGTCCAGATCACCCAACCAACATCCAGATTGGCAGAGCTTGAAATACCGGCATCCTGTGTGCCAGGATTTCATTCTCCCGCATGTTACAGGTTGGTTACAAATCTGTGTCAGGATTGTTTGGAAGTGTCTGTCTGGACTGGCCTCCAGTTTCTGTCATGAGGTAACTCCTAAATTTTCAGAAACATTGATATATTTGGCCTTGCTACTGGAGTTGTTCCTGGCTCAAAGTAACAGAGTGGGACAGTCTGTTTCCTGAGGGTCAGAAAAATAAGAGACATCTGTGCCAATAGATCACGCTGAGGCTTGACCCACAAAACCCATACTGCCCCTAACCACTCATTTCTATACAGTTTCTCCATACAGTTACAAAGATGACTGTGAAACAACCTTGGTGCAAGTGTTGATCCTTCAGTAAAGTCAAACTTCTGTAATGTCTCCCTTGCCATGGCAAAGTGGAATAATGTCAGGCTCCCTTCCTTGGCACAATTCCAAGATGGAAGTTATGTACTAAAATTTTTCATATGGAGTCAGTAAACTTGTAATTTAAATGCAGTGTTATTCATTATCAGTATAAATGGTGTCTTTTTAACTAGTTGATAAGCACCATAACCTGGACAATATGTAGAATAATGACAGTTTTTAAAATATGTTTTTGTGAGAATTAAGTTAATTGCAGGGATACAAGAATGAAGGAAGAATAAAGCTTTATTTTTCCTCTTGTAAGAAAATCAGGGATTTCATGGATTGGAACTCTCTTCTTTTACGAGCTGGTATATGTGATCTAAATAGTCAGTTTTTCTTTAGTTGATATAGTTGCTTTTTTTTTTATAAGCCCAAGTTCTTTCTCTTTCCTAGTAGACAGTCTATAACTAGGTATTAGCAGTTTTAGGAGAGGTTAAATTGCTCTTTCGTAGATTAGGATTTGTTAACAGATGTGGTTATTGGTACTGTGTGCTTTCCTAATCCCTCTTCAGTATTGGTGCATCTCCAACCCTACCAGTTTAATTAACATTAAAATTCTCATATTATTTTGGTGTGCTGATTACAGGCAAAGACCAAGTGGAAGTCAGTTTGGCATCCCAAGAGACTTTGGTGTTAACAATGTGGAAAGGTGTTTTTTTTTTCCTTTTTCTCCCCCTTCATGAACTCCAGATAAGCAGTAGGCCCCAGTTAAATTTCATTACTATCACGCACTCTTCATGGTCATCTTTTAATATTTGAAAGGATCATTTGTTAACTGGAAATGGTCAATTTTTTTTTCTTTAGCTTTTGAAATATAATTTTCAATTTTTAATTTGATTCATTTAGATGAAATCATTAATCAGGGTTGAAACTGAGTTAATTTTCTGGAAAATAAATGAGCTTGTTAGAGTGAATGTTATTAAGTGGGCTCTTTGCAGGAAAAGGATAATAGCTGAAAATATGGAAGACTGAGAACTATATAGCATTTGAGGGATAAAAACAGAAAGGTTTTTTTTCTAGCTAAGTGCAGTAATTTTTTAAAGGAAACTAGTCATGGGAGGGATATTTCAGAGCCATCATTATTAAAGTAAGAGTTATAGAGTAAATACTCTTATTAAATGTGTGTGTAACTTAAAATGCTACAGAGCCAGACCAGACAGAATGATTTTAAAAAATGCTTTTAGATTTTTGCAAACAATATTTCTCCTAAAGCTCAATATTTGCTAGTGCAAGAAATGCCCACTTGATTTTTAAGACAGAGAAACATTATTCTTAGTAATTCAGCAGATGTACAGCCATCCAGGTAGAAAGCTTCAGTAGATAGGGAGAGCAGGCCACTGAATCATTTTTTTCACTGACCCAAATTCAGCTACTGGCCTTGAGAGGGTTCTGTTTGCTTTTTCTCTGGAGTTTACCGCATGATACAAAGTGATTAAGATAGCCAGCAAAATCTCTTACAAACACAAACCACAGAAGAAGGGATTGGACTGGACAGGTAACATCCTAGATTTTACTGTGCAAGTTTTTTTCAGTGAACTACAGAATTTGTTTTGCATTATTTCCTAATGTCATCTACTTTCTGCTAATCTTCTATTTAAAACGATGCTTTTTTCTTCCCCGGAAGATAGGGCTGCCTCCTCTCTTCTGATAGGAAAGAATTTTTTCCCTTCATGTGTTCCAGTCTTTGCTCAAGAGTTATCACAGCACTAAGCACTTAGTGGCCTTAGGTCAAAATGTTGATGGAGCACTACAACTCTGCTTAGGTTTACTTTAATGCCTGTGTGCTCATTAAAGACCATTTTAAAGCACATTACTGTGAATGAATGGTAAAAATTGAAGGTGTCTTAAGCAATACGATGTTTCCTTGTAGGTGTTTTTTAACCATCCCATCCAACAAGATATTAAATATTCTGAATTAGCTTTTGCTGCAGAGGAAAACAGGAGTGTGTGCCGTGTTAAAAAGATTTTTCAAATGGAGAAGAGTGGCAAAGTTTCTGCGGTGAAGCAGAAAGTCACATGGAAACGATTCTAGACTATTGCTTTCCTTTTGTGATGACAGTAATAGTCTAACTTGGGTTAAACTTGAAATACCTTTCTTTAAAAAACTTAAATCTCAGAGAGCACATGAGTTTCTTTTTTTCTTTTGCTTGAAATAGGGACTAACAGCAGCAACCAAACCTGAATGCTGGCAGACATGAAAGTTGAATTGGTACCTCTTCTCTGCTAACAGTGTTAATTGAAGTGATAATAACCACTGGCTTTTAAATGTTCAAAACAGTATTTGAAAGATGATTGTTTTGAAACAGAGCAGAACAGATGTTGGTTTTCAGTTACGTCGTCGTGATGTAATGACTCATAGGGATATAACAGACTCAAGAACACAGAGTGTAGCATGTTAGTCCAAAATGGCAGCTGTGTGGTATAATTATTCTTGTGGAATGCTAATTGATTTTGAGGTACTTGAAGCAAGTACCTTTTCAAGGAGTGACAGAAGTACCTCTCTTCCAGAATAAGAGAAGGTCCCGAAGTCCCTCCACATGATTAAGATCAGTCACTTGTCATCAATTAGTCAATTGCAATTAGTTACTACTAACGGTTTTTGTATCCAGCCTGCATTATAAACCCTACATACTAATAGGAGCAGACTAATGGCTTGGCCAGGGAGGCCAGAGACCCCAATTCTTAATATTATTATTAAGAATAGTAGGTTTATGATGGTATTGTGTAGAGGCTATCAGAGTATGAAGGGAGCCTGCTAAATCTCAGTAACGTAGTCCTGGCCCTTTGAAGTTAATAGGCTTTTTCAACTGCTGTAAGTAGCAGAAGTAGAATCAGGCCAATGCTGTGCCATGAACTTGTTTTCAGATCCATCCTGTGCACACACTTGTGGGTTTAATGGTGGAGTTTTCAATATGCAGAAGCTGTATCTCATAGGATTTATTTACAAAGCTTCTTAAAATCACTAAAATTTTAAATTAATTTTTAAAGTGTTCATGTTGAGAAAACATTTATTATTGTTCCTGCATTACTTTTAGTTTTGCTGCTAGATTTGGTCATAAAAATGGCTACTTTTCACACAACTCTATAAAATGTTTGCAGAGTCCTGGTCACTCCCGCAGTCAGAGCCATGTTAGACTCTTACACTTGTAAATAAGTAAGGTTCCTGAGAACATCTAGAGCATTTACATGAAGTTGTTTCCTAGCCAAACTGTTTTCAAGACTTTGCTGCATTTGATACTCCTGAATATCAAGTAGGTTTTGGTGGAGGAAGGCACCAGGGGGAGCATGAAGGTGAAACTGGGCCAAAAAGATGGCAAGGATTGCCTAGTCCGGTGTGTAGAGAAGGACCCACTTGTCAAGCTGAACATGTAGGACGTAATTACTAAACAGAGCTTTACTAGTTGCTTGCAGGCAGTTACTAACAGGTGACTTGGCTAACGGCTATGATTTTAGAAGTTGGTTTTTTTGAACCCAGTCAAAGCATCTCCCAAACCTCTTTTTCTGTGGTGTTGGAAACCAACTTCCTTTTCATATTTTCTTCAGGATTCAATCTTGGACACCTTCTTAAGTTTCTTAGAGGGAAGGTTAAGGTTGCATTGCATTTCTTATTTAAGAATATGTTGGCAGAAATTTGCTGTAATTTCAGCATGTTGATTCTACCCTCCAATGGTCATTTGCAGTTTTTGGCTAACCTTCAGTGTTTGTCTTATGACAGTGTTAAAAAAGTCAAGACTCCATTAGATACTTACATTTTAGAAGTCCTTTCAATCAGGACAGGCTGTTTTGCTTCCCTCTGCTATGTTATTGGCTCTGTTTTCAAGCTGTGCCACTAAAACTCTTTAACAGTGAGGAACTTGCTATCTAGAACTGCTTAAAACTGTATGTACAGTATGTACAAACTGGAGTTACACCACTGGACAGCAGTATTAGGCCTCTCAAGATGCTGAAGCTAGAAATAGTCATGTCAGTGGTAATAAGGTGGTAAAAATAAATTTCCAATGTCTTGAAGAGTAGCATCATATAGAGAGCACCTGAAGGAAACTTCCACATCTAAAACTCAAGAATTTTTGCAAAATGACCACTCCTTACTCCCACATATCTTTCCTTTACACCCATGCTTCTAATAGGTTTTAACTGCAGACTCCTGTATTAGCTGGGCTGAACAAGATGTTCTACTTCTTTGGTACATTCCTTACGTGGACAGATTAGTAATATGAGACCAGCAAATAATTTCTACCTGATGCTACACGGTAGGAATACCTGTGCCTGAACCACTACTGACTTGGTTCTCCATATGGCCAACTAACTAGAGCCTATATGGGAGCAAAATATTTTAAGAGATGAATAGTTAATTTGCTTTGTTCCTAAGGACACATTTTATATAAGCTTCTAAAAGCATAACAGATTTTTATAGCTGTTAGATAGCTATCTGGTGAAAAAAATTTTGTGTACAAAATCTAACAGCGGGGAAAGTCTTCCTAAAAGTTTGTTTTTCTTTCATGTCTCCTTATTGCACAGCAAACAGTGCTAGGAATGGGAGTTTCACGCAGTACTTGGGGTGTCACTGGATGAAACATATCAATTCAGGTTTGGCCCAGTTCATTCTGTGCCCAGATGCAAACATATGCCACTGATTGCAAAAAAAAAAAATAATTTGCTGTTTGGATAAGGAAGCTGAAGCTGCGATTCACATGTTTTTGAACTGAGTGCACTAGGATGGGATAACCACCTGTCCTGTGAGTGAGATGCTCAGCTGTGTGTGGCTATTGATAGAAACATGAGTTACTGGCTAGTAGTGTTATCTAAGCAGTCGCCAAAGGTTTAAGAGTACACAAGCAAAATTGAGTTAAAATGGCCATTCTTAAGGGACTTCTGAAGCTTTTAATGAAAACGCAGGGTTTGTGAGTGCAATAGAATGACTTCAAGTTTCTTATTTCAAGCTAAGCTTACCAGTTTAATTTTAATCCCTTTCAAACGCCTTGGTCATGCTTTGAAGATGGAAAACCGCCCCCTCAAGCTCTGAAGCTGAGCAGTGGCCCTTTTTGTTTCCACAAGCCGAAAATAAAGTGTTCACATGGGCTCATTTACAGAGAGCAGAGTTGGCAGCCTTATCGGGAGAGGAGAAAGGAGCTCTGAAGATGAAAAGCTATCGCTGTGACAGAAGTCTTTATTAGGTTGGTCAGTAATGGAACGTGGTGTACATGGGATAAAGTGACGGCAACCTAGAGCATTTAGAGAAAACCAGAAGAGTAATAATGTTTTATGTAGTTCTTAGGCTGGCTTCTTTGGTGATCCCTCTGGCCCAGTGATGTTTGGAGTGAAAAAGGGGACTATATAAAGAGCATACTCTCTCAACTTGGCTTGGCGTTTGAGCCTCTGCTGATCACAAAGAAAGAGTGAGTCAGAAAAAGCAAAAGCAAAGATGAGTCATTGTGTAGTTTCATAATTACTCAGCATTCCCTGTTATGCCAACCCTCTACTGTAGAGATACACTTTGATTGAAAATCCCTTTATCCAGTTTCACACATACGTCAAATCCCATTTATAACAAATACTACTGTTGTTGAAATTCAGGTTTCTTGGGATATATTTTTTTTAATAAAGATACTACATGTATAATTATATTAAGATAATCCTTTAGCATTATATATATGTAATCTATATAAAATATAATTAGCCTGAGAATAAAACATTTTTTAGCTTACTCCAGTGAGTTATTTCTTTCCCATTCAAGGAGAGGTGGCACTTCATAACAACAAACAAAAATTGTTGCTGCAAGTTCTGTTTGTAGGGATCAAAGAGACTTTGTGCAGCAAATGACTGGTCACTCAAGCCCATTAAAGTTGGTGGAATTTTTGTCATTCACATTTAATTCTGTGGATTGGGGCTGAAATACGTGATACGTACTGTGTAACCAGCAGGTATGGTCTCTGATGCCTCCTTACCTTAGAGTGAACAAGACTATGGATTTCCCAGCGCTCGTCTCAACTCTTTGTGGCACATCCTGTAGTGAGCAGTAGTATTACGAGAACCTGTATTCCACAAGTGCTGTTTAGCCCAATTTGTGCTCCTGCTCACTAGGACTAACGGGTAGAATGGCAGTTATGACCGATGGCCGCCAAAACCAGAGCGTGCTTGCGAAACAGCATATTACCTTGAGTGTACGTTTACAGCCGTATATACATACGTCCACGGACAGAGGAAGGATTCCCTGAAAGCTGGTTGCAATTTGGAACTGCAGTCTGTAACTGGGGCTGGCCTTCCCAGTCTTTTAAGACTTACTCCCGTGATTTCAAAACACAATGTTAATAGAATCAGAGAATTGATCACAGCATTGCCTAGATCGGAAAAGACCTTTAAGATCATCTAGTCCAAAATACTGTTTCAAGGGCTTTAAGGAGTTTTAAGTTGTGCAGAGATCTTTGTTTGCACCCTGTGTATTTATTTTACCTATGTGAACCAACTGTTTTGAATTTCGCCTAATGGGCTTTTTCAATGCAGAAAGCTCTTTTTCTTCCAGCTGAATGCAGTGGCAAAACTTCTGCTGACTTTAATGGAAATAGGACTGAAATTTACTGTCATGGTATACAAGATGAGCTTTATATTGATAATAAACAGTATAGTTGCACTAATCTTTGCCCTGTCATTGACAGCCTATGTGGCTTTTTGTTGTTGTTCTTCAGAATTTTTCCAGTATCTTTTGTAGATTTCCTTCTTTGTTGAGGATTCTGTCTTGCTAGCCCAGGATTAAAGTCACAGGAATGTTCTGTAGGTAACAATGTCTTCATAACCCAAACCCATTAGAAGTAGTGGCGCTTTAGCTAAAAGAAAAAATTGATGGTTAATTGTTTCTGTGGTTCTTATAAATTTCACAGCTGCTATGAAATTCAAATAGAGACCTGCATTGCTTTTATAGGCATCTCTGCCCCTCAGTAAAAACAAAAAGGCTTTACTTCAAATTTTGAATTGCCTTCTTTAATGCCTTTAAACAATAGACCCATTTCTTCATTTAATTAAAACAGTAAAAGTTGTGCCACAACCGTACAGATTGACAGAGGACTGTAATTGATTTGGCTCATTTCTTTTTTTTTATCACAATTAACAATAAAACGCTGTGTATTTTGCCAGAGAAGTAACTGAGAAAAAAATAATGAAAAAGAAAGATAAATGGCAGTAATACTGCTTACATTAATTAGGAGGGTATGTTGAATATTATTCATGCTGGAAAAAGTCTGCAGTTGGGATTTTAGTGGCATGGGAATTTTAGTTGGAGTTTTCTCTGAGTAAGAACTGCAGGCATTTGTCTGACAAGAAAACCATGTAAAATCACATGATTTTAATAACAAATATTTGTGCAGTGGAACTTGTCATTGATCTTTAAGTGTGTCCTCAAGTAAACTGCTCCTTAATAAAGGATAAAGTGTGATGGAAAACCTTCTCTTCAGAGATGGACTTGCCCATTATTTTTGTGGGCTGTGTTAATATCCCATCTTTGGGTGAGGGATAAAAAGCATAAATTCGCATTGATCCTACATCCTAATTAAATTTTTTAATTGTCCACATGTCCGTGTCCACAAACCAACTTACTTTTTCACAGAAAAAGTTTTTGTGCCTTTACAATAGTTTTATTCCTTTGCAGTGCTTTCTTTCTTGCAAAACAATATTTAGTCTGGTTCCTCACATTAATAATGTAAATTGAAACTAGCAGTAAATAATCCACCCTTTTTTTGTGTGGTGTCTATTGATGAATGAAAAACACGTAAAGGAATTCTTTGTCTCTCCCTACCTATTCTCAGTGGAGGAATTACTAGCCTAGCCATTGATCTTTGCCATTGGCAGGATGGACTGTGTTGCAGTTTCAGGTAATAAGATATGGTTTTTGTTCTGATTTCAAAACTGACTTAGTTTTGCACTTCATAAAATCAAATAATATGCATTAACCAGTTTGGGCATTATACGTGTGGAATTGCCACTCATTTTGTGATGCTTGACGTATGAGAGCTGTCAGGAAGACATCTGATTATGGCCCAGTTCAGTAGCAGCAGTCTGAGATGAACAGTGAATGTCTGTTCACTGCATTATGAGTTGCACTGGTCCACATACATAACTGAAGTTGCACCTTTCCTATCTCTGCCAGCACAGGCACCGTTTCTTTACTTCAGACGTTATTATGAATGTAATCTGTTTGTTTTTTAATGTTGTGATAGAAATTTCTCTTTCAATTTCCTTTTAAGATGCAGCATATGGCTCTTTCTTACACATATGCTGCTAAAGGAGCATTTTCTCTAGATAAATTATGACCTCGCTTTCTTAAACAAGATTTAAGAGCTGCTCTGGCTGTTCAGTATAAGTATCCAGCACTTGAAATCCCAGTCTCTTCAGTTCACTCTGACAATTGCCAACTGTGTGGAGTTTTGACAAGGATTGTATACCTTGGTAGTGCGGTATACTCCATGGCTTAAGAAAGGTATAGAGTGCATTTCTTCGTGTTTAGCCTAAAGATTAAAGTGCATTCCTCAGAGCAGAAGCAGTAGAATAGAATGGGACAAATGAAAAACAAGATTAAAAGCATTTTTACTCTATCTTACGTATTTATATAACTTGGAGGAGAATTTCCCCATCTTCTAATAAGATAATTTTAAAAAATAAAAACTCTTTATGGAGGATTTTTAATTGTATTTTAATGCTGTTTTGTGGAAATAAAAAAATGAGCCACACTGTTCTGAAAAAAGGGAAAGGTATAAATTGAAGTCACAGAACTCTGGCTCTGACGTTATTTGAACTTAAGGAAGTTTTTTATGTGGAATTTGGGTAATCTTTGTTCTATGGAAGTGATACTGAAATCCATCCACTCTGAATTTGGAAAAAAAATGACAAAGATAAGATTTTTAATTTAAATTTTGCAGTGTATTCTCATTTTTGCTTTTTGCTCATAATCTTAATTTAAAGGTCCAGTCAATTATCACTAAAACTCTGTTGGGTTGATCTATTTAGGATATCTGGCTCCATTTCCTTTTGGTCTCGTGCTTAACTGTAAGTTCACCTAATTACAAGAAATATGTAAGTACCATCACTGGGAAAACAACAGATGCAACACAAACTTGGCACAAAGTAGACAAATTTACTGTATTTCCACTCTTTGTGGATAGATTGAAAAGAAGATCACTGAGCAATCTGAAAGGAAAGGCACAAGCTGGAGAGAATAATAAAGAGGTATCAATCCACTGTACCACACCATCTCTGACACAATGGTATGACAAGTGGAAAATAACTTAACTCTGTAAAATGGGGAAAAGGTAGTAAAAAATGAATTGTGTTACAGTTTCTAAAACCTGCCTCAATTCCAGAAACAAATGCCCCTGAGCATTGCCACGGTGTACGATGTTCACATAAATCTCCTATGTCAGCAAATGGGAAGCACGTAAAACCTTAAGAAACAGTATCAGAAAATATCAACTTTGTTAAGATCATTGAGATCACTGATTAAAAAAGGTCCCATCTTCAATCTCAAAGGCCTTCCTCATGGGATCCATCCTCAGTGTCGTCTGTTCCGATTTTCCCCTATGGACTGTATGGCTGACTATTCCTGGAAAATGTATTGGTGCTTCCTATAACCGACACATAATTTTGCTGTATATAAGCATGCTTATAGGCATGTTCTTCAGTGCTCATTTCCTTTCTTTACTGCAGGTTAACTAAGTTAAGGCTTCAATGAAAAATATTTGAATCAGTTTCCTTTGAAAATACAGGCAAGGGCTTATTCCTGTTGTGTCATTATAGTAATGCAATAAGTGGTACTCTCTTGTTCAGAACTCTCCGCATGTTTTAATACATTTTTCTGAACATATCTGTTCCAGATTAAAATTAGTAGAAAAGAACTTGAAACATCTAAAAATGGATCCAAATTTGACCTCAGGATCAAAATACCGTCTGGAACAAAGCACGTTGCAGAGGGAGGTTCTAATCCAAAGAGGAAGTCGTAAGGCGAAAGAGAGGGAAATAAATAGGAATAAATAGGCTTGTTCTGCTTAAAGGACAGACCTAGGTGTAATTTTGGATTTTACAGGAGTAATCTGGAGGTGCGAGGATGGGCAAAATCTAAACACTGAAAACTGAACCACACAGAGACTTCAATTGCCAAGAGCTCCCCAGGACCTTTACTTCTTTCTGTTCAGTTTCCTGTATTTGTATTGAAGGATTACCTTTGTAAAGCAGGATAGAAGAGTGAGTAAGGAATTCTAACTCTTAGATTTATTAATTGTCAAGCAATGCAGTGTAATTTCTTCAAGTTACACTATGGTGAGCAAAGCACACACGGCATTTGGTGATCATTCTCTCCAGAGTTCCTGCTAGAGAGAGTGTGCTCACTTCAGCACTTTTGGGATTGTGTCATCTCCTTGTCCTTTAAGCCTGTGTCTCTTTTCCTGATCGCAGAGATGACAGCAATTACAGTTTTTTCATGGGGAACTCACAGGACCCAGGGAACTCATCTGTATTGAAGAACAATTCGACTGCCTTTTGAATCCAGTTAAGAATTTGGAACTCATATACATGTACATCACTTTTTGTGCTTTCTTTGGTCAGATCAAGAAGAAGGATTAGTAATAAAAATAAATTCTATGTATCTTTATATATATATTATAGTTTTGTAATCTGACTTCCAAAGGGGCTAAAGAAGCCTTAAAACTAAATTATGATTATGCTAAGAGCGTTTCTGATACTCTTGGCAATAGTATCAAGTAAATATTTTTCATGTGTTTTATTTCTTCTTTGCTTTAATATTTCAAGCTGTGATTGTCCTCTCCTGACTTAAGAATTTTAATGTCTTTAATGTCATAACAAATGTATATAAATGTTTCAAGTAAAATCTTACATGAACTAGCATAAAGGCTATCTAGAAAAGAGGAGTATTAAAAAACCCTCAGAAGATCTGTTGAAAATTGCAAAACAATGTTAGGAAAATTTCTCTTGAAATTATTTCTTCTGAAGGCAAAAGAACAGTATTCTTAGTAATTCAAAATAATTAACATTTTAATAATAAATATAAAACTAACATTTTAATAATAAATAAAAAGGAACAGCTGAAAGAATCCTCTGTTCAAATATGGCAGAAGGGACATACACAGTAATATGTGAAAGGACACTACCTGTTTCATGGAAAGGGACCTTCGAAAAGGTGCTTCATACTATGTCCAAGGCTCTTTGTGCTAGAAATTACAGGTTTCTGACAAAGGTGAAATACAATGCAGTTATTACTGATTTTTATAGTGAATTACTATGGTAAGTCTCTTCTCATACTGAGAGTACGATGACGAGAAAGGACTTGGGTGTTGTAGTGCTTGTAGTAGTGTGAGAGAATTATACACATTTGTTTGGCTTGTAGGTGCTAGCTATAAATATCCTGAAATATTACTCTAAATTTCTGTTTGTGGATTTATTTCATTAGGATATTTTGTACATAACCCATCATCTTTTTGCCCAGTAAATTCTGCTCTTGTTTTAGTCTTAATGTCTTTTAAACTGAGTGTCAGTCCATAGGAGTGAAACCCAGGTAGAAATGTATACTTGGATGTTTAAAAGGAAGAATGAATGAGTCCAATGTGTGTGTGAAAAATAAAATAGACGTGTGTTTAGCGTTGCACATGATGAGTATTCCTTTTGAGATCTGCATTCAGAAGAGTATGAATGTGCCAATTTAAATAGGCTGTCTTTGTCAGGCTTTACTGACTTAAAACTTTTTTTTTTTTTAAATCTGTATCTATTGAAGTTCTATATAAAAATAATTCCTGAGGATGAGGAAATTTTATGCTTTATTTCCTCTTTCAAATAATGTTTATGTAATTATGTTGCCCAATTACTTGCATTAATGTACCCTTATACACTTCATATGATTTTTCTTCATAGCGGTTGCTATTACAATTTAAACAAAAATACTCTTGTCATTGTTCTTATGGAAAAGAATAATTCTTGTGATGACAGTTGTTGACCTCTTTTTTATTTCTTTTTGTTTTGTTTTGTTCATTTAGTCTGGCTAAAATTACATACATATTCATGTATTTTAATAAGAACAAAGCATTACTCTTGGATATTTTCCATAAATTTGTTCTCATAAGCGATTTGATAGACAACCACTCGTAAGTGTAATGGGAGAAGTTTGCAGTAAATCAGCCTGCCTGGTTTAGAAAACTAGAATTTATTAACCTATTTCCCAAAGGCCCAACATTACCTGTGAGATTAGAATAAAATTGTCACTGTTCTCTGTTTTAGAGCAGGGGCATTTTATAATACTGCCTAATAGTTTCAAAATTTACCATGTTTTATTAAAATGAAATCAGTTTGCCTCATAGTATTAATTGTGCGTAGCATTATGGACAGACAAAAATGCTGGAAAGCACTGAGCACATTACAATTATGTCTTTCAAGTGGGATTTTCTGCATTATACTCTGATCCACTCCTAGTGCTAAGCACAGAAGTATAGTCATTATGCAGGCTAACCATTTTGCTTTTGTATGAAAAGCGGTAGTATCAGGAAAGCGGTAGTATCAGTAAAGCGATATCACTAACAAACTTTCAATTAATTGCCTGAGTGTTACCTCGAGATGAGAGATGCAGAGGCCACAAATGGGATAACCTGTCATCACAACATGTCAGGTTATGAGGCTAGCAGAGTATATGAGCTAATGTGTCAATCAGTACACTTTGGGCATGAATAAAGTGTTAAATATGTTGGGGAGAATACTTAATTCAAAATGAAGAGTTACTTAGTTTTTTTTGTTTATATCCACAGAACTTTGTCTGTACCTGTTAATTCTTTGATGTTTCATTTCTTTTTCCACTGTTTTACCGAGATGAAATACAGACTATATATACATTATAGGAATGGGAAAAATTGTAATAAATGGTAAAAATTTCATCTGATGTTCTTTTTAGGCGTGGGCACAATGCTACAAGGCAACACTAATAGGAAGCAATTCCACCACATTGACATTTGTGTTATTTTCTTTATTTTAGTATGCTATGTGTCGATTTCATGCTCATCTAGCCACTCTAATTTTGAAGTTTTAGTTTTGTTGCTGAACAGTCATCAGTTTGACCCACTGCTAATAGTGAAACAAAAAACCTTAAATTTATTTGTCTACATTAACTCTTGAGATTTTCAGGCAGGAGCAACAGTGCACATGAAGATGCTGTGATGTGGTATACTAGTACCTCCCAGTCTGAACATACCTACATCATTGTTTTTTTCCTACCCCCTTTTTTACATAAGCAACTGTTCAGAGAAGTCAGAAAGGAAACAGAAAACCAGAATTTTCAATTTCTTCACAGTAATAAAATGTGACTCTCTGGGCTATGAACTCATATAAGTCACTGTTGAACTTCACACCTATAGTAGGTAGAGTTTTAAGAAACAGAAAGTTACAGCACGTGGATGGGAAGAGCAGAGGAGCCGAAGAAACCTGATACTAGTAATATAAGATCTCACTGTTATCTTGAAGTTAGAAATATCCGGCACTTGTAATGCAAGACTACTCTGAGACCCCAAATGAAACCCTAATGTGTAACTCCTCTCTAATCCTGAAATAAAATTTGCAAAGTAGCAACGCAGAAGACAGAGTGCTCATATTTTGAATTCAAAAGTAAAGCCAAAATGTAACAACATCTATCATATTTTCCAGGCCTACATTTTCATATAAAGTAGATGCCTAGGTTTAATAATACCTTTTTTTTTTTTTGCAACAGGCTGGCATGCACTCATTAAATTACTTTAGATCCTAGTTTCAAGTACAGTGTTCTGTATAGGTGTAGTTGATAAAGCATACTTAGACTATAAATCATAGCAAAATATAATATTCCTAAAAATGTGTTAGCTGCAACCAGAGGCTGAGACATGGTGTAAGCTTCTTGGGCTATTTTGCCATTGTGCCACCTGATCTAGGTTTTGCAGTACCGTAAAAGAGCATGCGGTAGAAAGAAGGAATAAGTTCAAAATTCTGTCATACTTTTTGATGAAGTATGAAATTGATGAGATTGCACAAATCATTCTCTTTAATCAGAGGAGAATTGCATAGTGCTTTGCTGAGAGAAGCGTAGTTCATAATTACTCAATACATAAATATGAGAGAAAATGCAGAGGTAGTATAGTTGTGGGTGTGCTAAGAGGAAAAAAATAAAGTCTAAGTGGTGTTTCTGTGAGTAAGCCTTGGAGAAGTCCAGAATTCTGTTAGAACATGTTCGTAGAGTCAGAATCATAGAATGGCCTAGGCTGGAAGGGACCTTAGAGATTATTTAATCCAACCTCCCTGTCATGGGCAGGGACACCTCTCAACTAGATCAGGCAACACACGGGGACCGAATGGGGACCAAACCCACGACCTTGATGTTATCAGCACCACGCTCAACCAACTGAGCTAGCCGGCCTCCAAGTTTTTGCACTACGGCCACCCTAAATGAAAAGGTTAAATCTCAGTTTGCCAGATGAATGCGGTTTGAAAACCACTTGCCTTACTCTTGTACAGTTAAGCACAGATTGGCTACTTTTCCTTGAGGAAGATCAGAAAGATTTTTGTCACAATAAAAAAACAACAAACTAAACCAAACCAAACAGTCAAAACACGTCAGGAACATGTTTGTTAGGGTAAAGAACTTTTAATATTTCAGTGAATTATGCATCTGTTTTAAAGCTCTAGAATGATGAGAGCAATCCTTTAGTTTTCTCTCATTCTCTTCCAGCAAAAAGCAATCACTTCCTCTAGATAGAAATCTTAATTCTAAGCAAGCTATTTCTTGATCCCAGTAGGACCAATATGATTTTTTATATAACTGTTTCAGATCAAACTAATAAGAACTTTCCTGTGACTTCTGGATTTCAGATTAGTTCCAGAACCCCTCATCATCCAAGTCACTAACTGAAATATTGTGAAACTGCACATTATTGCATCTGAAAAGGGGATTGAGTTCTTGATTCATGCTACCGGTACTTCACAGTCCGATTACTGTAACGCATTTCATTTCAATCTTCCCATCTCTCTTGAGAGTCGCCAGCAAATGATCCAGAACTTCAGTTAGACTTCTTTTCTATTAGAGTTGTCACTAGCATAGCTCTTGAATTCTTTATAAGCTCTGGATCTAGAATAAAGGCCTGCTTTTGACCTTCAGGCATTGCTGTGACCTTCCTCAGACTTACTTTTTGACCTTTCTGTCTGCCAGTGTTCCATGCCTTCTCCTTGGACAGCTGACTTTCCCAGTCGGCGCTTGTCACCTTAAAGTAATGATTACAAGTGTATTGATGCAGTAATGACTTTACAGCCCAGAAAGCTCCACTTCATTAAATTAGTTGTAATTTGAACACTGAAACAAGATAGCATCTTGTGTAAGTATATTTAAATAAATTAAGGTAAGGACTGTGGTATTTAGTTAATGATAGATTGCCTATATTTATTCTTCTACCTTGTCCCAGGATGTTGTATGCATAATTAAAAAAATAAGGCACATACTGTTACATAGTATGGCTATAATATATAAGTACATTGACATGAAATTTAATGGTGCAATTAGCAATGGTATTTTCTGTATTATTCATAAAAGCTTTTGCAATATTTTACACTGCTTCCTAGTTATTAGTATATTAGTAATCCAGGTGATGTGAAGTACTATGTGATAGTAACTGTTTTATTTCAGAAACATCAGTGCTTTATATATTCAATCCTAGTTCTGCATTGCTTTTCCTTCATAGTTTACAGATATGCACATTTTGCTGCAGCACTGGCTCTTCCTCACTTCAGAAAAATGAAGGAAAAGATGTGGAAGTTTTATAGCCTCTATTTAGTGTCCTAATTTCAGTCTCTTTAAAATCAGCATGATTCTAGCGTAATTCTAATGAAGTTCTGGTAATATGACAACCAGAAAAGATCAAATTTAAACACTAGGAACTCAATGCATAGCGTGTATCTCTTTGGGAAAACAAACAGATTTTTTAATAAGATCTTACGTGAAGCCTAAAAGGTATTTTTTTTTAATATTTGAGAGCTAATAGTGGATATTGCGTATTTAATGCAACAAAGTAGCTGTTCTGTTTTTTCTCTTTTTTTTTTTCTTTTTTTTCCTGCACATTCACCTCTTCTTGAACAGAAATAAAAGGTTCAAGGCTTGTCAGCATCAGTTTATAGATAGCTGTTTAAAAATAATGAGATATTGGGTATTGTAAGGCTCAGGGCTGTCTTGCCAGACTCATTTATTTCCATTCACCTTTTGTCAGAATTGCAGACAGAAGACATTCAATTAAAACTTGTCACCTGTTGCATGTGACCTAATTTGTATTTGTGAGTGTCACAGATTAGGATACTTAGCTTCGTATGGAACCATTAAAAATCTAAAGCAACGGTAGTATTCTTAAACATTTTATTCCACGTTTTCTTCATGTGAACATCTTTGTTTATGAACTGTTCTTCAATGGAAATCACTTGTGCTAAGAAATAATAGAATTTATATACACAAAATCTCATTTGCATGGGAAAGCTAAGTGGATTTTATGCATGTTCTTTTATGTTTTAATGCATACATGACAGTGCACGAAAATTCAGCATGTAGATGATTAGTTCATGCAAAGTTAATGTTCCTTTCAAGAGGCTGAGTACTGAGCTATGTAAGTAACACATTTATCAGTTCTTTTGTCAAACTGAAAGAAAACCCACCAAACCACTGGACTTTAACTGATGAGAATTTTTTTTTCAGTTCCTTTGCCAAAATCCCAGGAAAAAATGGATTTTCCACAATGCTACTTGTATGATTGGGCTTGGTGATCTTAAAGGTCTTTTTCAATCTAGGCAATTCTGTGTGCTTCTGTGATTTGATTGTCCAGAAACATTTTTAATTATTAAACATTAATAAAATTTGAAATGAAATATTGGTTTGAAATGCTTGTTTTACAGAAGCAGTAGTTTTCTCTTTTGATTTTTCAGCCTGGAGAAATTCACTAAATATTGTGATTGGTCCAGTAGTTTTTTTATTAGTAATAAATTCTTCCTTGCAAATCTTTTTCAGAGGAGCAAATAAATTAAGCAAATTATTCATAGTCGCTGTTTTGTCTTCCAGTCCCTTATATGGGCAGATTCCTGAACAAAATTGTTTTATAAGTCATCTCTTGAGTACTGACAATTTTATCCTCTATTAACAAATACTTTTTGGTACTGGCTGAATGTAAAGTAGGATGATGATTTTAAGACTTCCTGTGCTACACTAAAGAGTGTATTTAAAAGTGCAGATAGCTATCGAAAGACAAAACACTAAAGCCTTCCCCTGCTAATTGTTAATTCAGTTGTAGATCAGGAAAGCTTTAATGTGACTCATAGCTTTTATCTTCTTTGATGACTTAGGACTCTATTTTCAAAATATTACCTGCCTAATAGCCACATATCGTACATCTCTAGCTGAATTTTTACCTGCACATGGTATTATCCAAATAATTAGTAAACTGATTTCAGAAGCTCTCTGACATCCTTATAATTCAGTACATAAACCAAATATGCAGATCCAGAAGAACGAGTTGCTCGGATTATCCTTTTTCTTCATGCTGTGTTACTTCCTGCATGTTTCTACTATATTAATAGAGGTCTTTTGTGGTTTAAGGTATAAGTATTTTTTCCACTACAAATCTTACAGACTGTAGGATTAATGCACTGGTTTAACATTTCTCTAATCCTGAACTATAGAGATTACTGAATTGTCTAAAGAGTTACCTATACATTCTTATCTCTAAATATATTTTGTCTATGTTCATGGTGCAAAAACCAGCTGGTTTTCCCATTCTGTGTGAATAAATGTAAAACCCAGGATTCATAATACTCATTCAAGCTTATCTAGCAGTCTTACAGTCACAGTATACTCAAGGGAGCTAGAACACTCATAACAGGATGTTGTCCCAAAGAAGGACCTCCTCAGAACCTGCCATTAAATTTCTTTTCGCTCTTCCCAGTTTTGCTGTTAATCTATTTTTTTTTTTGCCTCTGCTACTGATGTTCCTCTAAAGCTTGGCAAGATGCACTTATGTGGGTATCCATTCTTACTGCTCTCATTGTAAAATTTAAGACAATGTTGGGAGTCTTACAGACATCTGTAGGAAAAAGATTGTTACCTAGTTACATATCTCAAAAAACTTAGATAGGCATATACCTAGTTTATATAGAGTGCTGTGTTAGAGGCAGAGCTTTTAAGAACAGCGTTGCTGTAGAATGTGCCTGCTTGCCATTCTCATCTAGGGAGGGATGGAGAAGGAGCAGAATTTGAACTTTCCATAGGAAGTCAAAATTGTGGGTTTGGTTCTGATCTCAAGCCTGTTCTTTACGGGAATTTTGATATATTCAGATATTAGTGCATGTGTAAGTTAATTAGATTTATTTTTTTCCAGAATAAAGAGCTGCCTCCTATTATAGGTAGTAAGCGATTTCTTATAGACAGTCCTCATTTTGATTTGGACTAGACTAATGTCTCCCAAGTTAGCCTGAGGATTTCCTGTGGATATCGAGCTCTGTGGAAAGAACAGGGTTGTTTGTGGGACAAGTGGACAGATGAACTCTAAAGACTTGTAGCCAAGGTAAGAAGGACAGGATGGAGAGCAGAAAGAGAAGTTGATTGTAAAGGGGTAAATAACATACTTTGGATATGACTTGGATCTGTATGGAAAAATACACAACACTGTTAATTATCATACTGAGTACCTGAATTGCAACAATAATTATATAGAGGAGTAAGGGCAATCTTTTCTGTTACATAGCACCAGTTACAGTGGGGTACCTGTACCACACAAGGGGCTCAAGACAGCGTGAGAAAATGAGTACAGGAAAGGAATAATAGCTTGTGTCTTTTGGAGGGAGAAACGGAAGAGGAAATACAGAGGAAACCGAGAGTTCAGGTTTGCCAGTGTTAAGTTTGTTTAGACTGAAGTACCTGGTGGGTAACTCATTGTGTACATCAGCTTCAGTCTTCAGTTATGTCTGTGCAAAACTATGTGGACACTTTCACTTTAGAGTAAGTGCCCAGTATCATTTTGTTGTGTGTTGGTAAGCACTGATAAAATTATTGGAAAAATTTTGTGAGGAAGCTTGTGTAGCAACTGTGAGGCCGCTAGTTTTTTTTCCTTAAGGCCAGATGGATAATTTCTCATGTTGGGTTAGTATGTGTAATTGCCTTCTTTTAAAAAAAGTAGCTATTGCATTGATTTACATAGTTGCCATCTCTCCATCTATTACAGTTCTAGTCTAATCCTTATCTTGTGAGCTTTACAAATTAGGTCAAAATGTCTGACCGCCCATCACTCCTGAACAGATGAGCTTGTGAGTTGTACTTCTTTTAAGGTGTAAAGTGCATATGTTGCACTTGACCGTTGAAATCATAACTGGTAGCAAGCCTGTTCTTTTTCTTTTTACCCAATAAGACACCCTGTGGTCATCCCTGTTTTTCTAATTTGGACTTGTTGTGGGATTTTTTTCTGTTGAAGAAGAATCAACTTATTTGTCTTCGGTGGAGCTTTGTTCAGTGATGTTAATGACCCTACAACACTGTGACAATAACACACTTCACTGTTGAGCACTGATAGGATAAGTGAATGAAGCTACTGAGGACTCTGGCAAGCCACGTGCACAGCAGTTACAGCAGAGGTCTACTTAACTTCTCCCTGTACTGTAGCTAGATGCCATGATAACTTCTTTAATAGTCTTGAGTACAGAATATATGTTGAATTACAGCAGTTACCTCCGTGATCAAAGACATTAAGCCCTTCACACCTCAAATAAAGAACTTTGTGGACAAAATAATTTTTCTTCCTTCCCTTTGTTTTTCTAACAAAGAAGGCATCAGCTGTTACTGCCTTGAAAGCAGATAAAAATATCCCTACAGAATGAATTCTCTTAAAAAAGCTATAGGACTTATGGGGGAAATGCATGCATATACACAGAAGCACATGGTTTTCAATTTGCTATTCACCAAACTCCACGTTTTTGTGAAATATCAGATGGGTATGCTCTCTTAAGTGGTGTCTTGCATTGTGTTTAGTTCTCTAAAGCCTCTTGGGAATTAAAATGCCTCTTAGTGTGTGTTAGATTACCAGAAACTGATTCTAAAATAGCTACTTTGTAATGATACTAGGAGCAGGGAGATCTTAGGAGCTAAAATGATGGTAAATTCCGTATCAGTTTTAATGAAAGGATTATAAACCTCTTAATGTATATTCTGTTTGTATATTATCAAAATTTTTTTAACATTAGAATTTTAATTAGTTTTATTATAGATTTAGATAATTTTAAACTGTGTAATACTGTTATCTCAGTTATTTAGAACTATATTGTTTTCTTTTTTAAAAAGTAGCTATCTTTATGGCTATAACTATGTATAATAGGTGAGTGTATGGATCTGTGTATAATTTTGTTATTGTGACGTCTGCATTTCCTTCTGTTGAGTATGTGAATAGCTTGAATGCATATCTTGGCAAAGGCAAAGGAGGTAAAAAGATTGTTCATCTTAGTAGATTCATATTATTTTAATTTAAGCTTCAGTTCCATTACTTTTTGATTAAACATACTTCTATCTGATGCTATCCATCTTTTATCACTATGAAATCTGCTCCCATGCAGAAAGAAGGATGACATCTGAATTATGCAGAAATCATTTTCTATCTATTTTTCTTCAAATGCTGGGCAGTCTTTTTCATAATCCCACAAAGATCGCATGTGACTTGGTCTAATCCTCTACCTATTTCTGAATATTCAGCTGTAAAACCTTAGTCTTTTACTGTATGTTTTTATGGTAGTGTGTTGTCCTGGATGTCATTTGCATCATGTGTAACTCCAACTCCTGAATAAAGGGTGAAGAACGCTATTATCATTAGCTCTGAAACACTTTTGACTATTAGTTTTTAAAGTGATGTTGCAGTTCTTGCGTTTCTAAGTATACCTTAAAAAACAAACAAAAAATAACCCTGCTTTGTTGGTTGAATCGCTATGAATTTTATAAGATAGCTTAGACCACAAATAGGTCACAACAGTAAAATAGATAAATACCATATATGAAGAATTCATTCATAATTATACACTGACTTGTTTGAGTATGTGATTGATTGGTTTTACTATTTGTATAATATGATTCACAAAAATAGTAGTAACATACAGTACTGCTTGCGGGAGTGAAATGTACGATCTTCTCCAGTAAACCAAATAAAATCTCATCATTAGCGGTCATCATTAGCCACTTTGCTGGTGAGCAAAAACTATTTAGCACTGTTGTATGCAGTTGAGTACACTACAGTTGCAGGGGTTGGTTGTGTCCTTAAGCCAAGTATCTCCTGTGTTACTAACCTTTATAGATAGCAATAGTCTGTCTGGGTGAATGAGAACCCCCTGCAGGCAAAGCCTTCCCTGCTGGGAGAGGAGCAAAGAATTGGATCTGCCTTGGGTCACCTAGTGAGCGTTCTGGTGCCTTAGCTTCATGCCAGCTTGGAGAGTAGGATATAGAACAGGAAAGCGAAACCAGAAAAGCAAGAAATAGAAAAGAAGAAGAAACAAAATCAGACCAACAAGAGTTAGTCTTGGGTTTCTGGCTAGTTGGCAAAATGGCTTTTCTTTACCAATCAATCCTCTTTGGTTTTTGAGGATGAGAGAGGACTGGCAGATGTTTCCTGGTAACTGCGCTGTGCAGATTCATGGGGAGCACATAGGCTCTGTGGTGTGTTCTTCTGGCTGTGCACATAAACTGCAACTTCTTGAGTGATGGCTTTTCTGCTGTCCAGAAGAGAGTTCTGGAGGTATTCCTGAGACTGAGAGATCAGAGAGATGGGTAGTAGTAGCGTAGGACACAATAATAACAATAGAAAAAGATAAATAGAGGGAGGAGAGCTAAAAGACAGGAAAAAGTGAGAAAGTGAGCTGCATTTTACTTCATCACTCACAGGGATCATTCCTTGCATTTTCATCTAGCTAAATCCATGTCATCAGGGACAAATCTTACGCTTGGTATTACTTATCCTGTTGCCCTGCATATGTGCTGAGTTTTTCAACCTCAGTGTTTTGTTACTGGTTGATTATACTGACATTCAACCTGGTTGTCTGGAAATCTGCCTGGTGGACTCAGAAGGAAATAAAAGTACTTCATTGTTTTATAGAACCTACCATCTTTTTTCCCAGCCTTTCCTTTTTTCATTTTTTCTGTGAGAACAGCCATAGATTTTTTCAGGAAGGTAAACTCCTATATATTTGTACAAAACAGGTAGCAGAACACTTTATTGAAGTAATGAACAATGTTGAGATAGGACATAAATGTTAATTAATCATTAATGACATCTAAATGCACAGCACTACAATTTCTTTCAAACCTTCGTGAACCATTCTAGGTCTTAAGTGACATATATGTTCTTATTTTACTAGGGATACCTACTTTGTATCCTCTGGCCATGTTAATCCGTGCTTTGACTACCTAAACCGTGTACAGCACTCATTGTTTCTACAGTTCTAATTCTCTGTACTTCTCTACTCCTAATGTTAGCCTTGTCTGTCCATGGTGCTTTCTACAACTTGGAGCTTTTGCTTCCGTCAAAGACAACTTAAGATCGGACTCTTTCAAATGGAAGCTAAACTTGTTAGCTGTTTTTAATAATAGGCAGAAATGAACAAATTGTTTTAAATGAGCAGGAAATTATGGTGTATACTTAGTCTTGCATATGTAAAAATCTGATTAGCTTGCAAATACTCATAGTGGTACTTTCCCTTGCTTTCTAAAATGAATCTTTAGAAACAAACACACATTTTAAATAAATATTGGAAGGCAGGAGGTAGAAAATTGTTACCTGAAAGGCATCCTCATGATATATTTATTACGTTTGC
Source organism: Apaloderma vittatum (assembly GCF_000703405.1). Taxonomy (NCBI): domain Eukaryota; kingdom Metazoa; phylum Chordata; class Aves; order Trogoniformes; family Trogonidae; genus Apaloderma; species Apaloderma vittatum. The sequence continues at coordinate 36,515 of NW_009733992.1, forward strand.
TTATTTTTCCTAATATAGGTGTCCGCCTAGACAGAGTACGTGGAGGTCGCCAGAAGTACAAACGCAGAATAGATGCAGAGAATAGCCCATACCTGAACCCTCAGCTAGTTCAGCCAGCAAAAAAGCCATGTGAGTACACCAGATATACAAAATTTCTCTCTGAATACAAAGTATTAATTCCTAGCCCTGTTTGCTATGCTCCTTCTGACTGGGACAAAGGTTTGGTCAGAAGACACTATATCCATTTAACTGTTAACATATTTTGTTTTAAATATGCTCATCTTTCTCAAGTGGAGTTGAACAAAGAGTATTTTTACAGGTGGAAGTGTATAAAAGCATGGTTTATGCAGTGCAAATTTTACATTTACAGGTTATCTTTATTTTCAGTGGTACATAAAATGGTTCATACTGTGATCATTAGTTCATTGAAGCTTCTAGTTTCAGATTTCACAAGAAAGTGATTTTTGTAGTTTTCACTAACTAAATGAGTTTGACTGCTCAACCTCCCAATGAAAATACATTAAGAGCCTCATTAATTTATACCTATAGATTAATACACTAGCTAGCATTAGATTAAAACAGCAATATGCCACACTAATAACAAGCATAGATTGGTAGTTTGGGCTCCAGTACCCTCATGGATTTTTTTGCTTTGTTTTGTTATGTTTTAATAATGTCCTTGATTGTATCTTGCTGGGCTGAAATTGAGAGAGAGAGAGAGAGAGGAAGAGATGATCATCTCATTGCTAAAATACAAGTTCCATCCTCTTTGCGATTAACTAAAAATAGTTAGGGGTTTTGCTTTGCAGCTTATATAAACTCAAGCAGCGACTGTACTAATTCCATGAAGTAAATTTAATAGCATTATAGCTGTAGTGCAAGAGCTAGTGTATTACCCTGCAAAGACATACACACTGTATCAAGTGTTGTAAACTCTTCCCATTTCAAATGAGAATATGCTCCTGCCGAGGTTAATTTGTGCCTAAATCAGAGAAATAAGCTGGCAAAATAGGAGGGCAAGCTCCTCCTGGTCTCCCATTTGCCTCTGCCCCTATGTCTCTGACGACACATGTGTCAGTTTTAGGCTCTTGTAAATACCTGGCTGTATGGAAAATGGAATTTGTTTCCATTTGTGTTCCCCAGTAGGGGACGGTGCTGTGTGCGGTACGTTTGAGCATATGGGGATCTGGAGAGCAAATAAACAGTCTTTGAACTGTAAGTGAAAGGGCATTTTAGCTGTGTCAAAGAAAAAACAGCCAGTTTTACATAAAATTAAGGCTTAAGTGAACATATGGCATAGTTTCCTTTTGCCTTTCCAAAAAACATTATGCTGATTATATTCCTTCAATTGTCCAATCTGGCATCTTCTACTCAGCCTCCATAAGCTGTCCCACTGTTCTGTAAATACAATCTAGGGCTGCACTAAGCAGATTTTGCACATTATAATAAAAACTTTCTGATAATACAATAAAATTTAATAAACTCTAATGCTTAATTTCATTAGAGGTTTAGTTTTCCTGAGTACACAGATTGTCAGTTTTTCATTTACTTGATATTGTCATTGAGTAGAAATGTTGATAGCCTAGCATATCAAAAAAGCCAAGACCAAACAAAAAAAAAAAATCCAAACCCCGAGCCCTTTAACTTGAACAGAGGTTCTTATTAACTGGAATGCAAGAATCTCTGTGTAAGCCCAAGATTACTGCAAAGTAATGCATTACATTGCCTTTAAGACGATATCTACACCAATTTCTATAAGCTCCATTTGTCTGAGATAAACTAGCCTCCATATACATCATTACTCATTATCTGAGTGCATCCCTTCATTTTCCTTAGCTTGTCCAATTATAAACATTTTTGTAACAAACATTTATAAAACTTAATTTTCAGATAAATGTCAAGACTTGAAACAATTGAATTGGTTTTGTGTGGAAGTAGCCTGGGAGATTTTCTGGACCCTGACTGATAGTTTGTGCATAACAGAGGCACAGGAATGAAAATTGGGTCCTATTGATTCTAATTAGGGAAACATTAAATAAGATTTACTTAGGAACAGTGCTTATGGCTATTCAATTTCCTGAGTGATGGAGCTTTCTGAGTACATTCAGAATTTTCCTATAGTCTGTATTAATGTGCGCTCTAATACATGCAGATTTTTCACCCTGTAGAGAAGAAACAGGTGTTTGAAGGATCTTTCCTACACCTACTTCTGGTCTCTATTGTATTTTCTAGCCTTCACCATGGAATCTAATGCCCTGCCTATAGATCTTGTTGACTGCAAACACTAAAAGAATTTGAGATTTTGCAAATCCTGAGTTGAAATATACACTATTCTTGAGTCATCTACAAAAAGCCATTGGTGAGGAACCTAATAAAAAAATAAAAGAGGTTCTTTGACCATTTCTCCTTCTTGCAAGAAAAAAACAAACACAAAAAACCACAGAATATGGGGGTGTGAGTGCTTCTTCATTCATTTATCACTAGTTAAAAAACCACAAAGATGAAGTCCTCGGCTGCAAATGTTTTGATGTCAAGAAATTCTAATTTATTTATCCTAGTCTTCAATACATGTGAAAATACTAGAATTGAGGAAGAAGCAATGTTATCTCTTCTCACTTAAAAAGGTTATGTTTTCTGTGTGAAATTAAACAGGATATGAAAAGACTGTTTAAAAAATAAAAAAAACTATGTGCAAAGACTCTTTGCCAGTATAAGTTAAAATTACCATCTGTCATCTTTAAATGAGAATAGAATTCCTCATTAATCAGTTTGATAATCAGTAGAATATTGAGATCAAGAATTACTCAGTTGGCATAGTTTCTATAGTTCATATAAAGCATGAATATATCTCCTTGTAATAAAACATGCTGGATGTGATGGTTTCCAGTTGGCTCTTGCACTTATTTTATGAAGGGCTAACATATATCAAAACCTCTGACACACAAATTTGGAATAAGGCAAAAATTGTAGAAGCAGTAGATCAAAATCCAGGAGTCTATGTCACAAAAGAGCAGTAAAGTATCAGAAATCTGAATCAAGTGAGTATTTTATGGAAATCTGTCATGGGCTGGTAAGAAGCCTCTCTGACACTTGTGGGCAAGTTACATCCCCATCAGCTTCCACTGCAGCTTCCCCACAGGAGGACACTGTGGTCCATCCTGATACTTACATGCAGAAGGGGAAAATGCTACTAATTCTGGCAGCTTTCTCTACAGTCAGAAAATACTTTGCACCTTCTTACAGTGGAATCCTGTTTATGTCAAGTGCCATACCTCTTTATCCTAACGAGGGGAACAGACAGGTGTAAACTCACTAAGGGGTGGCATTTGGGCTTTAAATACTGGTGGTGCATTCAAAGTCACACGATGTACCTACCATGAAAAGCGAAATGTAAACATATTGGGAAGCACAGTAATGTATCCTGTCTTAGGAGACTTCCTGAATTAATCCTTTTCCCATTTTTCAGTTCTGCCTTCTCAGAGTAACAAATCGAGCTCCTGCATAGACATACTTCCTTCGTACCTCTACATGAATATAATGATCACTTTATGTTTATCCTACTTACAGAATATAGATTAGTAACACAGTATTGTAAATCTTCCAGGCTCTTCAACTCTTTTTTTTCTCTACACTCTTCCTTATGACTTAATTGATTATTCCAAACAGATTTCACAAATCACCTGGATGAAAAAGTCAATATTAAACACATGAATGAAAATGCTATATAGATAAAAATAACCAGTACGTGAGTATGATAAAGTATCATTCTTTATGCAAAGACAGTTTGCTGAGGTAGAATCTGCATCTATTGATACTTTTCTTAGTGTTACGCTCTTTATCCTCCTTGATTTTAGTAACTGTTCCTGGCTGGAAGTGAGAGGAGATCATTAGTCTATTTTTGTACTTAAAAGAAGCTAATTTTACAAGTGATTCCAAATTTTTATGTTTCACTGAAAAGCAAATATAGGACAACATGCCACTTTTCTCAAAGCATAGGACCCAAGGAGCACAGATTCATTCTTAACATTTCAACAGGCAAGATACATGTAAGATATATGGGATAATGAGCATTAAGAAAGCCCTGAGACCGTTTTTGTTGCAACAGTTTAACAGTGACATCTGAAAGTAAAGAATGGTACTTCTGTAACGTAAGTTACAGATTTCAGTGACTGACTAATAGCCTGTGGCATTTACTCAAAAAATACACCTGCCTTTGGGAACAGGGTGGAGGGTGTTGCAGGTAGTTAGAGAAAGCAAAACATTTCTATTTGCACAGTCCAAAGTATTTTATAATACATAGATGTTTTTCTACAAGGTTTGTATTCCAGTATTAGGAGGTCATCAAGTCTTTCTACATTCCGTTAAATTTACTATCTTAAGAAAAAGCACGTCTAGCTTGATCAGCATTGTAAATAGATCGGATCTATTTGTGCTGTAACCACTTGTAGAAGCCACTGGAGTTACAGTAAGGTTTAATTCGGTCCAATACCTTAAGACAAATTCTTGTGCACTTTGAAATACGAGCCATCTGTTTGAAAAGTAGAATTGATGCTACTGGTGATCTTGTACTGTTCTGGACCATCTTTACAGATAACAAGATTGTCTCCCATTTGCTGGTGGCTGAACCAGAGAAGATCTATGCTATGCCTGACCCCACTGTTCCAGACAGTGACATCAAAGCACTGACCACTCTTTGTGACCTGGCAGACAGAGAACTGGTGGTGATCATTGGATGGGCTAAACATATTCCAGGTACGTAGAGTATTGATTGCAAATAGATGACATACAGTAATCATCACATGGGTTTTTCTGTTCTGGCAAAAGATATGATTTGTGCTCTCACTACAAAGCATGAAGTCTTCTTAAGGCTCCAGATCATTCACATAGGACGTTTGCCCAAAGAAGCTCCCTGGAAATATTCAAGGCCAGGTTGGATGTGGCTTTGAGCAACCTGATCTAGCAGGAGGTGTCCCTGTCCATGGCAGGGGTTTTGGAACTAGGTGATCTTTTAGGTCCCTTCCAACCCCAAACCGTTCTATGACATAGCTTCCTTGACAATATATCTTACCTTGGAATTGCAGTATTATGAGTGTTACTGTGTTAGTAAGTTTTACATGCTGCTCAGTGAATGAATTTTTTCTTGAATTGCTTTTATTGAGATAAACTTACTTTGCTATCCACAGCATTAGCCTGGTAGGAAGGGTAGTGTAAGCCCTCTCCTCTGTTCTCATCTGATTCAGTGGTAGCTGAGTGTAAGTCTGGTTCCTATACTACATAAATGCAGTACTATCTAATAGTAACAACAGGAGGTGCAAACATTCAGTTATACTTTGGCATGGCACAGAGAAATTGTTCTCTTTGTTAAACGAGCTAGTGTGAGAACTGAATTGTACCTGCAGGTCAGTAGAACGAACTGAATTGTACCAAAAATGACAGCCGGCTGAATATGAGCCAGCAGTGTGCCCAGGTGGCCAAGAAGGCCAATGGCATCCTGGCTTGTATTAGAAATAGTGTGACCAGCAGAAGAAGGGAGGTGATTGTCCCTCTGTACTCAGCACTGGTGAGGCCGCACCTTGAGTATTGTGTTCAGTTTTGGTCACCTTAGTATAGGAGAGATATCGAGGTGTTGGAGCGAGTGCGGAAGAGGGCAACAAAGCTGGTGAAGGGCCTGGAGAACAGACCTTATGAGGAGCGATTGAGGGGATCTCATCATGCTCTACAGTTACTTGAAAGGACATTGTAGAGAGGTTGGTGCTGGTCTCTTCTCACAGGTAATTAGGGACAGAACCAGGGGGAATGGTTTCAAGTTGCAACAGGGCAGGTTTAGGCTGGACATTAGGAAGAAATTCTTCACAGAAAGAGTGGTCAGACACTGGAACAGACTGCCTAGGGAGGTGGTTGAGTCGCCTTCCCTGGATGTGTTTAAGTGTCGCGTAGATGTGGTATTGGGTGATATGGTTTAGGGGTGAACTTGTAGTGTAGGGTTAATGGTTGGACTCGATGATCCCAAGGGACTTTTCCAACCTGAATTGGTCTATGATTCTGTGAAAAGGACTCTTCTTGGGCTTAGTAGTTCTTTGGTCTGCATGAAATGGACTCCACTCTATATCACGTAAATGCGTTGATATTCTGAAAGCTGACTGGCACTCTTGTTAGCAAGAAAAGTAAGTGTCATCAAAAGTAGTTCCTCGGCAAATTAGTGATTTCTTCAGATAACATTTGAGGTGTATTTTAGTTTCCCCCTGTGCTGAGGTATTTGTGCTTGCTTAGTGAGCTAGAGACAAGCTGTGCAGAGAGTCTCCAGGGTTCTCAGTCTGTCACCTTTCTCAAATGGTAAAGGCCCACAAAAAGGGTTGTCTTTTTTTCTTGTTTCTTACAGTATTTTTGTAGTCCAGCAGATGAGTGAACATGTTGATGTGTTTTCATCAGCTCGTTAGTTTTCTAATTTTCATAGTGGAGTCTTATTGAGCATAAGAACGGATAACGTTTAATTCATCTGAGTAATACATCATCCTCATTTTCGATGTGATTTTGGGATACCTTAATAGCAGAATAAATAATGCAATCAGTTGTTTTTTATCACAGTTAAATATATTTTATTTCTATTATCAAAAGAAATTGCAAAGATATAGAAATAGACTTCCTATCTTTTTTCCCTTGAGCTAACCAGCACAAGGCCACGGTTCTGGTGGGTGCTTCTGGGTCATCTTGGATAAATACAAACAGAAACAAAGAATAATAATACAATTATTTTTACATTTATTTCCCTTCAGATGAGAGACAACAGCTGACAGACTCTAAAATAGTCAGTATGCGACACAGTTGAAATTTAGTCGTTCTCTGTGGCACAAACGGTGTGTAAACAAGCTTTTGTATCACAAGCAATGTTTTTCTGGTACAGTTAACTTATTTCTCTCTCCTTAAACTAGTTTGTCTTTATGCTTTGAATGCTACAGTAATTTCTTTAATCAAATTGATGGAAGTCCCTTTCCCAGCCCACACTGAAACCAATTTATTGGTCATGATACGCCAGCTATGTTGCTAACAGTCGTAACGAACTGTCAGGCAATATCGCAGTGAAGCTAATTTGAAGTCATTAGGTGTGCAGCATTCAGGCAACAATTTGTTACAGTGGTTAGGAACACAGCTGACATTTCTGAATGGCTTTGTTCAGAGCAGTTCTAGATGAGCCCAAGCAAATTGTAAACTAATTTAAACATCACTCTATATTATACTAGCTACTTTGTCTTACACTGATTGCTAATAAAGCACCCCAAATTAAGTCAGAATGAGTTAAATCAGTGAGTTTGAGCTTCATCTTTAGAAGATACCTACACCACCTTAACCAAAATAGAGTAGCTTTCAGTCGGTTGTGCGCCACAGTAGTTGCAGGGAACGTTTGCCAGTTTGATTTGTGAATATGCTGTGTAGCTTTGATTTGATTGGAGCAGTAGGAAAAGCAGAGGGATGAGTCTGAGCAGACCTGAAAATGATGGCTTTGGTTAGTGTGGAAAAGGTACTAGATGCTGTAAACTGGTCTTGAAAATTTAAAGTCTGCAGTCTGAACCAGGAATATTTGTGCCACGAGGCAGCCTTTTATTACAAGGTAAACTCAAAACCACACCTACTGTGGTAAAGCTGTACTAGCTAAGTTCACTCACCTGAATCCATTCGGGAATGAGAAGGAAAAAAACAAACAAACAGGAAGGAAAGTCAATCTTTTTATAAGCCTTCTGGTAACAAGAAGGTAGTGATAAAATTTGTGCTTGTTGTCTGGCATTCGATCACAAAAATCAAAATCCAAAAGGGCTTGACTTACTAAAGGGCAAATGTCATGAGCTATTGTTAGCTTGGTTTTGAACGATGGAGTACTACTGAACTTGTACTGCCTACGCTCAGTTAATGTCTGGCACAAAAAACTTCTAGAGGAGCCTAAATTAGTGCTAGCCAACTGTTTTCTAAGCCAGCAAATGTTAATGTAGACAGAAACATAGCAGAATTGGAAAAAGGATGAGTTAGAAAAAGGGTGCAAATCACATAAAAGTTCAGCATAGCTTAGTGAACTGAGTAAATCCTTGGTGTAAATTTCTTGGAATCGATTAATTATACCAGTAGTGAATTTGTGCCTAGCACAGCAAAGCAGCAATCAGCATATCTTTCTTTACTATAGCGAATTCTTAAGGTTCACTGTAATTAAAAGCCTTTATATATCAGGTGCTTAATAACTAATAAAGATCTCCGCTGTAGAGTATTGCAGTTCAAAGTAGAATTTGCCTTTGTGGAAGAAACCAAAATAATGTTTTTGCTATTCTAATAGAAAGTCTTTTAATGAGATTATCTACAAAAAGGTAACAATGCAATATGCATTCTGCCTTGGCCAACCATTTCCTATTGCAGTCGTAGACTGAAAAATGTTTTAAAAATACACAAAGTTCAAATGCTTTCAAAAAATCATTAATATTTTTGTGCTATTGGAAACATTTCAATAGTTGCTTTTATTGAACAAAAAGTCTGTGCCATCTACAAAAGGAAATATTGAAAGAAAAATACATATGGAAAGTCTTTATCAGTAAATAGAATTAGCCTCCTTGCATTTATAAATCAAATAAATGGCAAGTATGTTGTTATGAAACATGACCATGTCTTATCTGAAGAAGAAAAAGATCACAATGGCATTAGGAAATGCTTGACTTTAGTTAGAGGAGCGTAAGGGCACAAGAACAGATGATGGTGCCCTAATAGCCCTTTTTAAGAATGACAGGGCCCCGCCATTAGCATCCTTTTATATCCTTGGAAATTGCTCATGCCTCGCTTTTCTGGTTCCTATCTGCCTGACTCTTTTTTATTTCTCTTTCAATTTCATCCGCGCTCGGATAAGCGCATGCTAACACAATATGATTGAGCTGTAAAATGGAACGCTGTCGCCTCTAATCTCTTTTATGTAGATATGGAGGTACTTCCACACTCCACTTCATTCTCTCTCCATTGTTGGCCTTTTTAGAATGTGTTGCCGAGTAATGGAGGCTCAGTCAAATATTAGAGCTAGGTTTCACAGGGTGTGATAAGAAGATTATCAGCCCAGCAGTCAGATCTATTGTTGTTCTTTGTGTCGGATTAAAATATTCCGATGTACTGTAACTTTGTTAGTAAAATACTTAGGGAGAGGTTGATGCCACTTCGTCTCCTGCCCTATTAACTGACCTAAATAAATTATAAATATATTTATGAAGCCTCCGCAAGACATTTTATTTTATTTTATTTTATTTTTTTAAATTTTATTTCGTTTTGTTTTATATAAGAGAGCCCTGCTTAATTCACTGTTTACCAGTGGCTGAGTTTTCTACCCTTTGCTTTGTATTTTGGGGAGATTCCGTTTTATATCAGTTGCATTATATTAATTAAACTCTGTTCCTATATGGACTGGAATTCTGCTGATACCTAGTCACAGTACCAGAGTCGTTTAGGCACGATTTCTTTAATGTAACTATCTCATTGACATTCAGCAAAAATGTGCAATGTTATTTCATATTAAGTGGAGGCAGGAAACATTAAGCTCTTAAAAAATCTGCATAACAGGAAGCTAAAGACAAAATATTCTCTAAAAAATTTGCATGCATGAAAAAACATCAACCAGACCATAGAAATCAACTTTTTGCACTTAAAATGAAAGATTTGTTTGGAAACAGTAAATCAGACTAATACATCACAAATAACTAGTTACAATTTTTAGCAAAATAAGCCCCACTTGTCTTCAGCTGTGTCCCTGTTTTGCTAGCAGTAGCCGTGCTCAAGAGAGGGAATGGTTAGAAATTAATACTGCCACTGGTGCTAGTTTTGTGGTTTTTTTTTTTTAAAGAGCATGATTTTGATTGAGCAAATCCAAGGATGTTTTGAATATTTTAGTGTTAACGTTTTGCAAAACATTATTGTTCCAGCATACTCTTTGTGAAGGACAATATTTAAGCTTTCCTTTCCAAAGCAGCTCTCATGGGTGTAGTTTAACGTTCTAATACTGGACAAGAACATGATTTGCTGCAGAGTTGTCATTTCTAAAATGCCCTTTTGTCATCATCTGTTTCAGAAATACCACCCCATGTAGGTAAAAGTATAGAGCAAAAGTTGATCATAATCACTTGTGGAAAGCTAATGTGCAAGAAAGCATGAGTGTGTCCTCATATGGTACATCCCTGCAGGTATGATTTAGGTATATACGGACCTGTTCTCATGTATGTTGTTGTTTATCGTATCTTAGTGGGCATAAGGCACGTGACAAAGGAAGAATGTTGAATGTTACTTCATGGTAGTATTCACATCGGTAGGACTTTGAAGACAAACTGAAATCATATGTTGGAACTACCTGGTGTAGATAATCACAGATGCTGGCAGATAGAGCCAGCATCCTCTTTATGCCCAGATCCTTTTCTGAGTTGTTAATTGGGCAGCTAATAAGAGAATCTCTGCTCTGCAAAGGAAGTAGATATCCTGCATATCTCTACCATGCTGCTTGCTGCAGGAAAACTTGTTTCTGCAGAGGTTGAAGCCTTCTTTAGTCTCTTGTGCTGCTAGCTGAATTCAGGACCATTTCAGAAGAGGTGAGGACTCCTGCAGCTATCTTAAAGGCCGCTGTCTCAGGGTGCCTGTCACTCCACAGACAGGTGGCAGGTAAATGTGGTGTTTACTGATCATGTAATACGGAATGAAGTATGAGCTGTTTCGTATCCGTGTGCTACCTTGGACACATTGCAAGTTCTCTTTGCCTTCTGTTTATCAAAAGCTGCTATCTGCTCTTCTTTTAACTCCTTCTACAAACATGCACTAATTATGGAAATGAGATGTGCTCTTCTTATGATGGAGATGTTCTGTAGCTCACAACTTGTACGACATACGTGATCTGAGGCAGACCATTCCCTGAGCCTTACAGGTAGAGATTCCAGCCAAAAGGTTTCTCAGAAACTGACTTGCTAGACCTCTGTCCCTAGATTGTACAATATGGAAAATCAGCGTTTGACTGGCGGTTTTATTTTTGAGCGTTAACATGGATGGACCGCCTGACACTGCCCTGTTTAGATCATTATGCTGATTCAAGCTTCTTGAGCAGAATGGAACAGCAGTGTGCCTAAAATACCAGCAGTACATCTATACTGTCATTTGAAGTACTAGGAATGGTGGCTTTGTGGTTTTTTTTTTTCCTCATTTTTTTTTTAAAGTAGTATCATGGAGAAGGTTTAAGTGATTTTGTAAGGCAGGAGTCAGATTTCTAGAATAATGCATGAATAAACATGTCCACCGTCTCTTAGTATTTTCAGAACAAAATGAGGATCTGCAGTTTGGTAAAAAAAGGTAGTTACAGAGAGTTCTGTTTATTTTAAAACTATTTAATATATTTGACTGAGATATGATGGCAGGCTATTCTTGATGGATACGTTACTAAAGTCAGTGGCGAAATTTCAGCTGATTTCAGTACAAAAGAGCAGGCTTTGCATGCAACTGAAGGTGCACACTCTCTTAGTACATCTGCTGATCAGAGAGAGTCATTCTAGTCCAGAACTGAGAGACACAGCAATGGAGAGGTGAGGAGGTTTCTAGTACTTTTAGACATTGATGTCCTGGGGTAAAAAGAGCACTTTAGTTCCCAGGATAGTCACTTCTGGCACTTTTTACTAGCATTAAATTAACTGAGGGGAAAAAGAATATAATCCCAGCCACATAAACATCTCATCCCCTGCAAATTATACGTGAATATGAAATAAATGGGCAATAAGACTCTTTAAAAAAGCATCTATTACTTGTGCTAGTTTTGACTTTAAAATCCCCATGTATTTGTTGAAAATGCTTGTTCAGGGATATAGTCACAACCAAAAGCAAAACAAAACCAAAAAAAATGGAATTAACAGATAACAAAATAACTTGACTCAATTCTTATCTTTTACTTTTTTTAAAAAAAAAAAATCCTTCATTAAAAATCTCTTCTCTCAAATCAGAATTAAACACTGGCTTTATGTCTCTATTAAGTTCACCTTTTATTCATGCTTACACTTGCTTCTTCCTTCCGAGTGACTGTCTCCTTTTTTTTCTGAAACAGTCCTCTCCCTCCACCCATGTCCCCAACATTCACACTACACTGTCTGGCTGTTGCACTTTTTTTTTTCCCAGTGTCCCCCTTTATCTGCCTCAACCAATCTCCAAATGAATGCATGTCTATCATGGCCTTAGCTTTGACACTCTGGATATATTGATTAATAGTTGCCCTAAGCTCCTTTTAGCAAATCAAATTTTCACTTTTAGCAAGGATTTCGCCTCTGATTTATTCAGCAAAGTGAAATGCACTAAATTGACTTTGACATTCAGGGAAAATGGCTGAAAAACAAAGAGGGGAGGAAAGAGATATAAATTGTGTGGCAGCTGGAGACTTCAAGCATAAAAGAGGCAGTTTTCTATGGAATATCACTGGTTAATTTGGAAACACGCATTTAAACAGGAGTGGAAATTATTTTCTTAAAATTAGATGTTTTTTAGACTGAGGATTTGGGATATAATAAGGTTTACTTAGCAAAATGCAATATATTCAACCCAAATTCATCACTTGCTAATCATGTTGCAAATGTGGGATCCACTTTTGTTGCCACTAATAATTATTATGTTAAAGAGAGACAGAGAGGTTTCTGAGTAGTTTTATAATGAGGTGCTAAATTGGTAAATATCTTCCTACCATTGCATTATGTTGTTCACTCCTGTGGCCCTTTAAAAATAAGAAATGATTAATAAAAAGAGAGCGAATCAACAGTAATGAATGCCAGTGCTTTTCATTTTCTTTCTGTAAACAAAAATGGCTATTATTTGATTCTTAAATGCAAGAGTATAAAAGGATGTAGCAGCTATTCCCTGTTATTATTCTTGCAAAAATCAAGTGTTTTATTACCCTGGATGACTTGTAGACTGACTTACACAGCCTGTTCCTTACTTGTGGGCATTGTGTTTCTGAAGTACCATGAGGCCAGAAACACAGTACAGCATTGCATATTTAAAAGTATTTAAATGTGATACTGAATAGAACAAAAGAGACAGGAAAAAATATAAAAAATATTAATCTGTTCCTTTAGTTTATCTGGTGTTGTTTTTGGGGGGGGGGGAGTTGTGGGGTGCAGGGAAGAAGATGCAAAATAAAAGAAGCACAAAATGGTTTGGTCTTATTCAATGATCAAGCATTACGACAAGAATTTATAAAAGAAAATACATGTGGTAGTTTGCCCAGTTAATCTACAGAGACAGACCAAGAGCCTTCGGTAGGATCAGTTGTCATGGGTGTACAAGTTAAATGTGCTTATGCCAGCCTCTGTTGTTCGAGGATCCGGCCCTGAAGGGATGAACTCCCATCAGTCATCAGCGGGAGCTGCGAGTTTTCTTTGTCCCCTGTGTGCACTCAGCACCTCAGGACTGTAGCGATGTGCAGATTGGAGCTTTAAGCAAGTATTTCCACTTTGAGGACAGCAATACTCACCTTTGTACCCACTTCTTGTGTGACAGACGTGTTTACTGGATTAGGTCTGTGTAAATTGCAGATGACTCAGTAACAGTTTTCCTTCAGAGCCAACATGGAATTAATCTTATTACCAGAGGAGTAGAAATTCTAAATGCATCTTAACCTTTTTAATTTTACTGTAGTCTCCGTTCTCTTTCTTTTTTGTAAGCAAACTGAATCTGAGACTTGATCAATAATGGTCTTATGCAAGTGGGACAGCAGCTGGAGTGCCTTACAGGAGATATAGCTGGGCATATTAGATTTTTCAGTCATGTTACCTCTTTAAAGTCATTCCACCTCCACCCCCCATAATGCCAACCATATTAAAGTGCCTGTCAAGAGCATACTATATGAAATAATTTGAACTTCTGAGCAGGTGTCCTTTCCCAAACTTTCCCTAATTGTGCAATTGATACCTCAAGGACAGCCAACTTTTTACAAGTAATGTGTGGCCACAAGGCAGAAAGATGCCTTTGCTCAGAAACACAATTAGAAAGTTGGAACAAATCTTGATGTTGTTCCGTAGGTGAGGAATTTGCAGAAAAGGCAAATGCTGCAGAACTGAGCCTGTCATTTATGATCACTTAAGTATCAGTTCTGTATTTGCAGGACTCCTTTCCACTAGAAAAATAAGGCTTTTTTGAGACAGGTTCAGAATTTAAAGAATGTCCAAACGAAGAAATTTTTTGTCGTGTTTAAAATTCCTGAAGGCTTTGTTGGAAAAAAAAAAAAGATTGCTAATGTTACACGCAGTTTAAATTGGCCAGGGAAAGGATCATAGCAGATGCTGGGAATGCACAAGTAAAATTAGAGCAACATAGCCCTCTTACGGTAACCATTTATTCTGTTTTAAAGTAAGCAGGTGACTTGTCTAACATAGCCTCCCATGAAAATATAATTACTTTGTTCTGAGTGGGGAAGAGAAGAGCAGCTTTTCAGTCAGGTGTGTTGATACTGTAAATCCAGGATGGGAGGAAGGAGGGGGAAAGAGCCGGTTGCTCAGACTGGATTTAGAGCAGACAGGTCTCCACCTGTATGACTGGGTCAGCGACACAGGATGGTCTAGTTTCCTAAAGTCAGCGGAGACCGGTTAAATACTATAATTCTAAGATGCCTCTACTTTCTCTCTGGATGAGTTCGGCTTCACACCTGCTTAACCTACATTAGAATAGGATTAATTACCTGAATTGCAAGGCCCCCTTAGCCAGTCAGCACGTTTCTGGCAGGGCACATGGTGACCTGGGCCTGGTTATATATAGTATAAGGATAGCAGGGGAGCACCTGGGTTGTAATGACAAAGCTCGATCCAGCCTGATTACAGAATCCGCAGTTTTTTAAAAATGAGCCTGCGGTAATTGCCTTCTGCATCACCTGGTTCGTGCAAGAGCCTTATGAACTCCTAGTCTTCACTGCTAGTAAGCTTTTTTTATTGTGCAGTGCTGAATTTATGCTCACACACACATGTACACATGTGTATGTGTGAAGAAAATCACAAGAAACACAGGAGGCACAGAATCCAAAGAATGCATATTGAATGCTCCTGTATTTAACTACTTAGATGGAAACCTTACTTGGCTGTAACTTTAAAATCAGTTTCCCGTGTTATTTTAATTCATTGTCTTTAATACTGTATAGCAGGCAGGAATATTTGAGTAATTTACATGTAAGAAAAAAAACATAGCGTCTTCCTTTCATTTGAAAATGAGGAAGTTCTCTGACAGTGTGTTGGTCTGGCCAAGGGATTTTCCACCTCAAACTCCTGAGGCACATACTATGACTGAGTAGAAATTTCGCAGTATAGCTCTGAACTTTTTCCCCAAGATGTTTTCATCTAACATGTTGTGCACCATCAGTTTCAATCAGCTACATTAACAGTAGACTTGAAATCAAATATTGAAATGAGATCTAACTGCTGACACAGAAGGCTCCAAGTTCAATGGAAAAGGTGCTTGAAAAGTGGAGTCAGCTAACTTACCAGGTCCTGACATGTTACACATGAGAACATTACGGTAAAGAGTTGTGATGAGAGTGGAGAAGAGGTGGGAGCAAATGGCCTGTTAGTAAGATTAGGGGGAACAGTTTAGCATGCAGTTGCTGCTGCTCATATATTTGTTCAGAAGAAGCTGCACTTACCGTAGTAATATGTCGTGACATCAGCAGGTTGCAGGGTATATTTCTAGCCAGAGATTTTCTTCTACCTATGCTATAGCATTGTGCCTGCCTTAATGAACAGGCATCAGACTCTGAACTTGCTGTGATTTGAGCTATATTTGATAGCATATGGAAGTTACCATGACCCTCGTGTCTTTCATTAATTAACTGTGTTTGCAGTGAGAAGAACTCTGAGTCCTTCCCCATGTTGGTCTCTTGTAGAAGGCCATTCTACTCTGTGATCCATTCTTCACTTTTTAATACTTTAAAGCTTCCCAGAGATAAAGTTAGCTGTTGTGTAGATTCAGAAGGATGTTGCTTAATGTCACTGAATCTTCAGCTACAGATTTAACATGCAATATGACTTGCGAATCCCAGATAATCTTCATTCAGTGAAATTGGTAGGAGTCTATTTTGAAGAGTTTTGTTGCATTTCAAGTTACTGGACGTTTTTCAGACACCATTAATGACTTATGCTGAATACTTTGCCTAATATATTCACCACAGATTTGGAGTTCACAGTGATCGCAGGATTGCCCCTAGCACTTTGATGATGATGAGCAACTTATTGTGTATTGTAATCCTCATAAATGATGCACACCATGGTCTTGGTAATCAGGAGGTCACTGGGAGATAGGGTGCTTCAGAAAGGCACTAGGCAGGGAACACAGGTAGAGTAGGGGACAAATCCATCAGTATCATAAACCTGCAGAAAGTAGTGTCTGTCAGGAGGCTTGGGTGGGCATTTCAGGAGATAAAGTCAAGGCAGGAAGGTGTTTACAGTGTGTATTTGCATACTCATAACCTTAATCAGCCAGCATCAATGACGAAACCTGCCTGGAGGAGAAAAAAAACACCTAAAACCAGCTTATGACAGGGGAGATAGGAACACAGGCTGCTGTGTCCTACAGCCACCACAGGTGAACTGGAATTTGCCATCGATAGCTAGGTGGACAAGTGTACTGTCTCCGTGGTAGAAAGTGGTAGCTATTTATATCCTGAATGGCAACACTAAACAATTTAGGAGAAGCAGTGAAGTGTATCCTATCCAATTAAAAACGCAGGGAGAATTTTACGTAGGCAAAATGTAATTATTTAATTGGAATTTGACTGGGATGCTTTTCCTCTCTTAAAATAAGTATAGATTACATGATCTGTAAAACTTTAAATTATGAAAATATTTTTAGGTCTTTGAGCATGGTAATTGGAGCTATATATTCAACTTCATTTTTAACCTGACACTTCATAATAGCTTTTCCCTAAAGCAAGCTTTTTTTTTTTGTTTTAATATTATCAAATATCCCTTAGTGAAGGAAATTAGCAATCAGTCTGGAAAATATTTAAGTAGTACAGTCACATTATTTACACCGACACTTCCATTGTGCAGAATTCTCTGTGTTCCCAAATGTTTGTAGGATCACTTCCTCCACTGTCAACATTCACACTCAAACCTCCCTCTTTAGTAAAGCTCTATATGAAAATCCATTTAGGCCAATAGAAAGACCTGCCTTGATTTCACTGTGCTTTGGATCAATTCCTAAATAGGCAGGTCAAATCTGAAACCTGTATGGACCTCAGAGCTTTATTATTTGCCTTCTGCTTGGCTTACTACTTTTGTTTGAATGGGGGAAAGGGACTTGGTGCAATTCCTTACACAAGGTTGATTTTTTTTTTACTATTGTTATTATTGCTAACAAGGAAGAGAATCCTGCTGTGGAGAATTAGGGTCTTTTACTGCAATCAGAATAAGAGTCTGCTCTTATCTATATTTCAGCCCTTACAGAAACATCAGCATCTGTCCAGAATGATAGAATGTTTATTGTGAAATGTATTATTTAACTTTATGTTATCGATATGGTGCTGATAAAAGTCTACTGAAAGCCTACACTTGGTATTAGGGGAATTTTAAAACACCATCCAGCAGGCCTCTGGAAATAGGTTCTCTGGTGCTGTGACTACAGAGAGAGCTTCAAGTTGCTCGAATCATATTGTCCAAAATACACTCCCCAATTAACATCCCATCAGGCTGAGGAGTTCCAGGTGTTTATTCTGTAACTTTTGTACTGGTAAGGAGTGTTCTCCAGGGATTCCCTAAATTAAAACCACTTTTCTCATGAAGTTTTTTCCCTCCTCACTCAGTAAATGCTTTTTTTCTCATGAAGTTTTGGTCTTTGGCTTTTTGCTTACTGCATTTTAAGGACTGAAGGCACAGTAAGTCCTATCCTGGTACTCCCATTGATACATTTGTAGAGTGCGGAGGTACAGGCTCCATGTTCCATCCATACTTGACTCGTTATCCTCTTATCAAGCTCTTTGCATCCCTTTGTTTATTTGAGGAGACAGGAAGACTGTGTGAAGGCTGCTTAGTCAGGGATATCAGCGTTGTTGGCAGGGGAGTGATTGCCAGTTGAAAAACAAGGCATTATTGCTCATTTTTTCCCTCTTATTAGTTTGATTACATTTGCAAATCAAATCAATCCATCAGACATGATCAGGCCTCGTCCGCATTTTAAGGAATAGTAATCTCCGTCTAATAAGATGCAAATGTGTCACATCGGTAAGTAACCAATAAATCATCGTCTTGTCTTTGGCAATCATTAAATATCAGAACCAACAGTCAATTTTTAGTATTTTCAATTTGCGATATGCCGCTGGAATATAAAGATAGATGGACGTAATTACACAAACCAAACACTATTTCAGTTCATTCCAGACAGCAAATTTAGTGGAAGGTATAACTGGCTTGTCATCACACTACATTATTCCTGGCGGTTCATGCAAAGTTCACAGACAAGCTTCAAATGGACATCGCTTTTTTTTACTTCCCTTAACAACATTCCCACTACCACCACCAAACTTCAATAAATGGCCTGAAATGCTGTAGGACATCAGTTCCATCAGTGCACAAAAAGGCACAGAAGGAGAAACAGTACCCCTTTTCCCAGTGCAGGCACCTTGTCCATGTAGAAGATTGAAATCCAAAAGTTTCCTAACGCTTGCTGTGTTCTTCCTCTCTCTTTCTCCTCTTTTCTTTTTAGACATTTTAATCTGAAACCTCAGTATTTCAGTTTTTCCAAGTCATCTTGCAGTTAGTAATTTCAGAGCACAGTGAAGACAAACAGTGAGAAGGGCTGGCATACCAGCTTCCCTCCCCTCCATCTATCACCATCTTTTTAAAGGAGTGGAAATTAAATTGTTCTTCTTTATCCTTTTTAAAAAAAAATTGATCTGGGATTTGGGAAAATTGATTGTCTCATGTACATCCCAGAGATTAATTGATATATCTATTGTCTATTTCACAATGTCTTGTTTTCCATTGAGGACTCTGTTTGTATATAACAATTTACATGCTTTTCAAGAGAGAAAAACATGTAAGCTTATATCCTGGCAGCACTAGTGGCAAAAGAGACCCAAATGTTTTCTTAAATTACTCAGATATTTTAGACTGTTTTAATAGTTAATAGTTTTAACCCTTATAGACCCTAAAAGTACAGGAATTTGGGCCTGTTGGAAATGATGTTACTGGGCCTTCCTACAATGCTGAGTGACACAAGAGAGAGAGCGTGTGCAAAATACCGTCTCTCTGCTACGACACAAGCGGCTATGCGGAAATAAGAAAAGAGGATTTTGTAGGCTTGTGCTGACTTATGTAGGTTTCCAGCGCACCAAAGCCAGACAGTGAGCTTACTGTATTTGACCTTAAGAAACTTCTTGCCATGAGCTGTGTGCCCAGGCTGGACGTGCTGTTGCAGCATCCTGTCAGCTGTGTTTGCCTCAGCTAACTCCCTTTGAGAAGTTAAACCCCAGGTACTGTGGAGTGTCTTTCGCAGAGATCCCTTAGCCCCCTCCATGCAAAAAGAGTTTTCACAGTAGCAGTTTGATTTGATTTGCTTTGGGTTCCCTATCGTGTTGAGCTCCTGTCAGGGAGCAAAGGGTGGGGAGAGTGATTTTGCAAATATGAACATGTAAACTCATGGATGGTCACTGCATGTTCCTTGTTCTTGGCATCAAAACTCTTGGTTTTCTTTTTTGCAAAGAAATACTTGTGAGCTGCACACAGTGTTGATTTTCCATGCCAGAGTTTTAGACAAGTTAAAATGTACCGTCAATTAACAAATACTTCTTCCTAATGTATTGAAACAAAAGATGTGATACCTGTGTTTACCTACTTTTATCCTCAAACTGGTGTAAATCCGTAGCAGTTTTGTGAAAACAGGGGGTTTATTTCAGGCTTAAAATGAAGCAACTAAGGGACTTCAGCTCTGTTGTCTCAAAGTTTGAGCTTCCCGGCACTTTTTTTCCAAAGATCTCTTTATATTGATGTATTCCTGGATGTTTCATACCTCAGTTGCTGGACTAACGCTGCCTAGGTCTCTTGCAAAAGTCTCCCCTGTTCCCATAATCTCAGAGGCTTTGGTGACCAAAAGCTGCGCACAGAGGCCGTGTGCCTAAGAAGCTCAGTACCAGAACCTTATGTTCTGTCTAACCAATTTACATACTACCATGGTATGTTTAATTTGCTTTTTCATCAAATCAATAACAGGTCTAATTGAAAAAATTGGCAGAACTACATACAGCCTAACTACCAATGTCAGTGTTTGCAGGAGGTGAGCGATGTTGTATAGCTACACAAGTGACACCTGTGCTGGTGCTGCACCTCTGGTTCCAGCGCATACAGAAACAAGCCTTGCTCAGGTGCAGCATCTGTACCAATTGATCACTATGCTATCAGAATTAATCACCTGGTATTCAGCTCAGAGAATAAAATTTACATCTTAATGTATGACACTTATTCCAGCACATACGTGCACTGCTAAAAATGGTACTATTCGCTCCGGTTCGAAAGCGTGCGTCTGTTTTCGTAGGCAAAGCCTAGGAATTCTTATTCTCAGCAAATTCCCAGAGACTTGGGCTAGCTGCTTCTGTTAAGTTGCATCCTTTCAAAGACAAGCTGATACAGGACTGTGTAATAAAATAGTTTTGTCCGTGGAGTTAACATGTCTTAAATCCTGCCCTTACTTCACCAAGAAAAAAGGGTTTGTTGAGGATCCTTAGTGCTCTGCAGAAAACAACCTGCACGAAGATAAATAAAGTTTGGCACTGTACAAGACTGGCACGCCTTGGCCGGGATGGTCCAGCAGTGTTTCAGCTGCATTGGCTAGCAATGTGGAGAAGCCTGTGTGAGAACTGCACTGAATTGTAGCACGTGCTCTCAGCTCCTCACTCGCACGAGCGCTCGGTGAGCGCTGCTGCTGCGAACGGAGCCGTGCTTTGTGCCGAGTCCGCTCGATGTCTGTGGGACTGGCAGAAAGATTTGGGCCAGGTGCACCAACTGCGGGATGAGAATTTTAAAATACTGATTTCAGAAGAAAGAAATGCGACTTTCCACTTTATGTTCTGTATAATTGCAGAGCTAGCAGGATTTTAAAATGTGGCAAAGCCTTAGGTGTTAGCATAGGGTAATCACCTTTGCTGTTTAAAAACAAAATAATAACAATAGGAAAGGTATTGTACATTGACACAAGGAGATTTAATGCTTTTCAGAGAAATTTTATAGGGATTTTTTATTATGTGGCTAATTACATATTTACATGTAATGGCACTAGCAGAGCCATTACAGACCATTGAGTAAATAATATGCATTTTAAAAACCGTTTATAAATATGTATTTATTTGGTGGACCAGAACGGTTTTTCGAAGTCATTCTCATCCACTGAGTAAATAATATATGTATTGTTTTTAAAAATAAATATTAATTTCTCCAGTAGACATTCCAGGCAATTGGGTAAAAAATATGCATTTTTCAAATGCTAAAAAAATACATACAAGTGTATAGAAATCTGGCCTAAATATGTATCTTCCTGAGAGATCAAAATGATCTAAAAGGTGTCAGGCATAGCTTTGAAATTTCTGGTTTGAATTGTCAGTCTGTGTCACAACCTGGAGTTAATTAAATGCATTTCATGCATTTTCACACATACAGTAAAATATCAATGTCTGGTTACAGTTTTATAAAACTAGTGTATTTGACCCTCTTAGTGTTATAAAGTCAACACTACACGGTTAAGATCCCCGTTTTAATTTGCGTTCATCTTAATATAATGCAAAATGAATTCATTCTGTGGGCATAGTCCTGCATTCATGGAAATATGTGGAATAAAACCTGGTCACCTCAGCAGAAGCCATCTTAAACTGTTGTATTGCTCAGCTTAAGCTTCCTCTTCATGTTGTTCTGGTCTTTTTCTGACAATTGGCTGGCAGGCAAAGTATAAGAAAACATGAAACTGTTTCATTGCGCGAGTTTGATTCGGAGCCTGTTGATGTGAGCAGGGCTCCTTCCACTGGCCTCAGAGGGCTTTAGTTCAAGACAGACATAAAGATCTGCTGAAATCTATAGAGACAACCCAACACAAGAACCTGAAGTCTAAGTCCTTTTCGTCCCTCTGACACTGACTTTCCTTATGACCCTGGGCAAATCATTTAGCCTCCTTATGTTGAAACAGATTTATACCTCCAATTTTGGGAGTCCTTTGAGAGCTATAGATTTAAAACATTAAATATGATTCGCAGCATGCTAGGATTGAAAGATGTGAGCACAGTGCATCACCAGTTTATTTCTTTTATATACTATGGGCTAGAGCTTATCCATCCTTTTCTAAACATTTTAGCCAGTTTGTCCTTTCATCCATTTCAGATATTTTCAAGAATGTTGAATAGACATTTTCTTTGTGAAAATATTTGTTCTTGTTTTCAAACATTAAATGAACAAAACAGCACATCAACACAGTGAATTAATATATATCTGTAGCTTGCACAGGAAGACTGAGAGACGGAGAAGGTATTAAGTGATCCCAGAAGAATCACAGAGGAAGTCAGTGGTAGATTTGGTAAACTAAACTGTCTTTTCTGCATTCTTCCTGTATACACGTACCTCACTCTTCATCTGTACCTCTGACATCACCTATAAGACATTCCTGAAAAGTGCTGATTTTAGTAAGTTAGTTAGCTCTTTGATAAGGGTGTGTTTGGCAAATGCCAACTATAAATGACATGTGCCCTGTGCGGTCAGGATGGCTAAGTGGGATGTGTTGTCAATCTAATTGTTACTTTGATACTGAAGGAATGAAAATATAAATACATAATGAGAATGTTTCAACTGGAGCTCTATTACAAAGCCAATCACAGCAGCAGTGAGTTACTACAAAAGAGCTTTTGGAGCCATCTCTCATAGCTATTCTTGCACAGACATCACTGGGCGTCAGTCCTGATTTGGCCCTGATGCCCAACATTGCCTGAGAGCCCAGCAAACATGATGTTTTGACAGAACACAGGAGGAAATTCTCACCTCCTCCCTGCTCACGTCGCTAATAGAGCAGAGAAGTCCGTAAAGAAAGCCACAATGAGTGGCTCATGACCATAAAGAAGGATTCACAAGAAACAGGCATATGAAAACAAATCGTGGGACAAGAAGAAAAGCAAAGAAAGGAAAGATGATCCAGCTGTATCAGCACATTAAAATTTTATTTCAGACCTCTCTAATGGCACATCCATTCTTTACGTATAATTTCTGAAACTTCAGACAAATGTGTCCAAATACCACTGACAAATGCATCCAAATACCAGATGGTAAAGCTTGACACTTTTTGGTTGCAAGAATGTAGAACAGAGGGTGCAACATGGGGAGCCCAAGTCCTATTTCATAAAGTAAAGCTTTCCAGAGCACTGAGAGCTCCATAATGAAGAAAAAAAACACACACAAAATCCATGTAGATAAATTAATGTGCACCGATCGAGGACAGGACATCACTGCTCATGCTTTAAACTGACCTACTGGTGCCCAGAAGAAATAAGAGAGTCTGACAGGAGAGGAATGCAAAGGAAGGAAAAGCTGAAAGCAGTGGTAAGAGAAACATAGTTCCATGAAGCAGTCCTGATTACACCTAATGCTTCTTTTGTAAAGCACATAAGTAACTGAGATATTATTGACTGCCTGCCTGGTCATTATCAATTACCAGTTTGCTAAAACATTGCAGTGGGAGTAGGTCGTGATATTGAATGTGAAGGAAGAGAAAGAAGGTGATGATATTAAAGATCCACCAGGGAAGGGTATCTGTGCAGTAAGGGACGGGAGACTTGAAATAAAATGCGAAGGTGCTGAGGGATAAGATGGCACAACTGTAGAAGAAAGGGTTTGTATCTTAGTCATTCTGTGGCCATATTGAAAATGACTGTTGGATTCTCTGTATAATTAAAAGCGATAGGAGCATTCATACATTTTGTTGCAAATTGATATGATCTTTTCTTTGTCAGTGATCTGAATAAGATTGTACTATAGTTTTTAATTTAGCAGATTAAGAAGCACAATTAAAATATCATGAAAAAGATCATAATCTAAACCTCCTGGTTTTTTTTGCTTATCCCTGCCAAATTGATAACAAGAGCCGGTGTATGTAACAATTACCTCCAATACTGTAAATTTACTCTAGTTTGTGGGCTGGAGTGTTAATAAATACCTTGCAGTATTCCAGAGGGAAAAGCTTTCCATCTAATTAATAAAACTGGGAAGAATACCCAGGACACTGAACCATATCTTTCTTATTAGTGTTGGTTTCTACAAAGGAGAATCCCTGAATCTCAACACATTAGTAAATGTCATACTCCTGGGTTGCACAGAGACCTCTTGAAAAACTGCTGATTTTCTGTGGAAAAAAATCACCATAGACTTCAGAAACAATTCAGCTAGGGAATACCAAGTGTAGAAAATCAGTGTAAAGCATGGCATGCATTATAGCAGCTACACATTTGTGCCACATTTGGTGAATCTTGAAAAATAAAACCTGCAATTACATCCCTATTTCCCTTCCAATTTTGGTCTGTACTTATGCTAATATCATTCTCTATGTTTGAGCATGGTCTTAATGCAGTTAGATCTTCTAGACATTTAGCAAAAACTCTAAACCAGGTTTCTTAAAAACAGTTTATACTGATACTTAAACTGTATAAAGCTGTTTATTAAATGAAAAACAAAGGGGATTGCTTGAAGTAGGAGAAGCCGTTCACAAAATATGTAATGCTGATTCCCTTTTCCTTTGCAATAATCCATATTTGGCAAAAATAAGCTTTATCTCATTATGCCTGAGCCAGTTATGTTTCAAGGCAGTTTGCAGTAAACCATTAATTAACGCCTAACTTTCTGACCAGTGCATAGTTCTTTGCTGTACTTTATTAAAATCATAGTGGTAATCTTAGATTATGGAATACTGATATGCATTCTATGACAGACTGGACATTTACCAAAGAGAGTAAAAATTCATGCAGTTCTGTATAACAAAAATTGGAGGGTGATATATATGTGCTTTCTCAAGTTATGATTTTTTTTCTTAGACTGATGTAGGAAACTGATATTACTGCCTGTGATAGAAATAGAAATAACATCTTTGCATTTACTTCTTACTTTTAAGTTTTTGCTCTGAAAAATGCTTCTTCTGAATATATTTGTGCCTGATTTTCTTCCTGCTGATATGAGTGATTGAGAGGATAAAAAGAGGTAAAGCCACAGAGCTTATCCATGAGGTTGATGCTAATTTGGCTAAATATGAGTCAACTGGATGGGAAGTAAAGGAGATAAAAGATCTACCTTTTTTTTTTTTGGTTAGTCTTCTTAAATTTCCTAGTCCATGCTTTAGCCGATGTCTTCACTGAATGCTGATAACGTATTAGAGCATAAGAAAGCAATTTAAAATGCTATCCAGGAATCAGAGTGTAGTAGTGTCGAGTATTTTAGATGTTCTAATGTTCTATATTTGCTTAAACCTTTTGATTTGAGTTTGGGTTTTGGTTTTTTGGGATTTTTTTTCCTCCCCATTAAGAATGTTTATGATGCTTCCACATATACTGCAAGGAATAGATCAATTCACACCATGTACAGTGAATATCCCACCATACATGCAGTTTCAATAAAGCATGTTAACAACAGATACTGGTCCTTAAAAGACCATCAAGCATCCTTAGCATTATGCTGGAAGAACCTGAATCACACAGTCCCTTGCCCGTCTTCAGTTGTAGCTTTGTTGACCAGTGACCCTTTGTGACTGTGTTTCCTGTTGCAGGAACTACTTCGTTGATCTGACCTAGGTGATTACATTAGAATTTTGTCCTTCAGCAAGACAGTTTTGTATATTAAAAAAAAATAAAAATCTTACATCTTTAATAAGCAAAGAATACGAGTTAGTGAGCAAGTGATCCCTATTCATTTTGGTAGCTTTAGAATACCCTGAGTTTGCTTAGTACAAATGCATGCGTACACAGGCTTATGCACACACATACATATCCATGGCTGCTTTTATGTATGTGATAACACCATGGCTCTTCTGTATCCATTGTCTTCATCTTTCTACAGTAGCAGCTCTACAGTGAGAGCTCAGCTGCTATGATTTCGAAATTCTTTGCTTGAAGTACATCTCTCTAAGCTCTTCTGTACTGAACTCTAATTGTAGGAGTAGGCTCCAAACACCTCAAAGAAAGGCAACACAAATTCTGAGGCTTCATTTTTTAGGAAACCAGGAACTGAATGTTATCAACCATCAACATATATTCTGCTGCCTTCAGCAGTAATCAGGCTCAGGGGAAGAGACATGGACCCCATAGTAAACATAAGCATCAAGAAAACTTTTTCTAATTCCTTATGCTTAGAGATTAGAAAAAATAAGGAAGAAAAATGTCCTTGTCCTTTTAATTTGGATTTGGAGCATTATAGCTGGAGCTATTCTCACTCTCCATGTAAGCATCAACTCCCGCTCTGAGTTCTTGGCTTTAGTGACATCCTTTGGCAAGGAGTTCCCCAGTCCAGCCACTTTGTGTATGAAAAGTTTCCCTTCTTGTTTTCGTTTTGAATTTCCTGCATGGTCCGTATTATGATGTATAAAAGCTTTAGACCTAATTTTTACGCAATTAATTTATATATACTTTTAATACATTATCTCATACATCACTGTTGTGAAGAAAACAGTTCCTGCTTTCTGAGTCTTTTTTTGTTAGAGTTTTCCCATGTATGTTGTTCTGCTTTACTTTCTCTGAAATTCCTCTGAATTTGTCATACTTCTTTTGGAAAGGGCTGAGCCATTCTGTCATTAATATTAGAAATCAGACTACTGTTGATAATTTCTTTTTAAATTTTCTTGTTTTCTGTGGTGTTTTTAGCCTCAGCCATGGACGTGACATCAGCTTCACAACTAACATCGGGCTCCTGGAAGCAGTACTACTAGATGCAGTTTTCAAGCTAATGTTTTCACACTCTTCCCTGGACTCTTTTAGAGTTGGTCAGGATGCTGCAGCTCTCCATCTCTTTTTCTCACCTAGAGATCATTTAGTCAGTCTTATCTCACTCTGGAGGGACTAACAATACATACTTGGAAGGCCTTCTGTCTTAAATTACAGGGGGCATTGGTGGAGGTCACCTCCATAAAGTACATTCTGGTGATGCAGGTACCGAGATCATATATAATCCACTTGTTCCTTTAACTTGCACTGAATTTTGAGAAGTATTTTCATTTTCAAACTGAAAATAAAATAATGTAGGACAATGTTGCATGAAATTGCATCTCTGGTGCTGCCTCCAGTAAAAGCCTATCATCTAACTTCACCTCTGTGCATCTACTCAGGATAATGCATTTAGAAATCAGGGATGTTTTGCTTTTTTCAGTGTCAGAAGCAAGTGACCTGGATTCACTGCAAACTTCTTGACTAAGTTTCTTCATTTGGAGGATGGGTTGGTTTGTCCATAAAAATCTCCTTTGTCAAATTTAGGAGATGGATAGATTTCTATGGAGCCTTCCATAGAAAAATGTATAGTCCTTAAAAAATACGTTTTTTGTCAGAGAGGTATGAGAGGGGTTTTAATCTCTAAGAAACCAAACAAATTCCAAACTGAATAAGAGAGAGAGATAGAGAGAGAAGGTTGCCTTTCTGCAAGCCGCCAGCTTTCCCAAGTGTCTCATCCTCTCCCCTCTGTCATCCTGAGGCAATGTGCCTGCATTTGTGTGTAGATTTATAGTTTATTTTTATCTATGGCTTCATCTGTAGGTAGCTATTATAGCCGCCTTGCCTGGATATTGTTTGGGCCTGATAGATCTGTCTGTAGTTCATCAAAGGGGAGCTGAGTGGCTAAAAGCCATTGGGTCCAGCTGAGGATGAAATACGAGCCATCAGCCTTGGTAATGGCTGTAAAATTTCATAATTACACGGCCTTTATTACATTGCATAATGATCCTGAAGCAGTATGGAACAATTAATTAAGATTTTCAACCGTGGCTCTTTCAGAAATTAAAAGGTGCTAGTGACTGAGAAATGGGGAAGTGTCTTGTCCTAAAAGCATTAGGGATGCTTAAGAAGTACTTCCTGGGTACATAAAAAAAAAGGGAAAAAAGGAAGGAAAAGAGGTGAAGAAAAAAGACAAGAAAAAGAAGATCAACTAGTCGAGCAGCTAATGTCAGAGTAACGTTTTTCTACTTTACTGCTAATTCTTAATGTCAAAGCTGGTTCTAAAACTCCTGCAATAGTAACTGCCATAAAACTGTTCCTTTTCTGTTCTGTAAAAATTTTCCTGCAATTTTTCCCTCTGTGTTCTGTTCTAGCCATTTGTCACATTTATAGAAGTTGAGCTCTGCACATTATTAAGTAAATGCATGCCATGACTTAGGAGGAGGATCAGGGAGCTGCATATTGGGGTGTACTGACTATGGGTTTTCTCTTATACACATGTCTGAGGCCATTGAAATTCTTTGAAGATATCTGCAGTTTGACAGACATCCCCAAGGAAGGCTTTTTTTTTTCTTTACTGTTTTGATAGTTTTCTTCCTTCCTTTTTTTCTTTGTAAATGCAGCATGTCAGATGTAATATAATATTTTCCATGAGATTGACCTCAGACCTGATCAGAAGTAATTAGATTCCTAAGGTGCTGCAAAGGTGTCTCAAGGTGTCTGATGTACATACTTAAAGAAAAAGCATTTATGTACGTGCAAGGAATATGCAGGGGAAAAAAAGGAAGCCTAAACCTGCGCATGTACACATTACCTGTTGTGATCAGTCGCTGGGGGTAATTCTGAAGGCCAGCAAATCATGATCCAGATGGGGTATGAAGTACTCAGTGTGCCAGTGGTAGTAAAACTGATGAAAGACAGCAAAATAACCCTGGTGTTCTCCACACACTGTCAAAACTTTCATGTCTTACAGGAAGGAATCTCCTTTCCACTATGTGCCTTCCCCCCCCCAGTTTTGATTCATGCAAACTCTCAGATAGGATGAGCATTGAGTATTATTGGTTTTAAATTGACCAGTCATCATGTAAGGTCCTATCATTCTAAATATTTTATGAGAAGCTAAGGTTTCCCTGAGGCACCTCTAATAATAAACTTTCTGCAGAAAATTTAGAAAGGATTATGTGTTTCAAGGAGGAGCTGACTGCTTGAAGTAAATTCTCTTGTTGAGTCATTTATTCCCTTAATAGGAATTTTCTGATCTGCTGTCATTCTTGTTCACACACTGGGTGTCACTGCCTCTAAAACACTTGTCATTCTTTAATGGAAACAAAATAGTCATTGCAGTCAGAGCCGCAATGTCATTCCACTACCCCTTGCTGCGTCGGCAATAGTGAAAATGACAGAGCGGCTCTCAGTAGGGGTAATTAAAATGTAAATATTGATATTTTATTATTTGAAATTACTTTCCAGTGCGGCATTTAATATCTCTCCATCTGTGCGGCTCTGTTTAGCGGTCACTTTAGTGCAGCTCTGGGATGCCAAGCGGCGGCTTGATCCCCGTTATGTCAAAATGCTTGTTGCTGCTTAATTTTGATATCTAATTAAGTGGAAAAGTACAGTCCACACTGTAATCCATGGCATCTTAACCAGCTGCTTGGGTATATTTAGAATTAATCTCCACTATGGAATCATCCTAATGTATGCAATTAAGAGTCTGCCGATGGCTAATTAGGTGTATTAGAATCAGGCAGCTTCCTTTTTTTTTCCCTTTCTTTTTTCTCTCTTTTTTTTCCCTGTGTGTGGACTGTTGTAGACTTAAGACACAGCCTCCAGAGATGATCTTAATGGTATGTATACACTCAACTAGGTAAGCTAGAAATTTCACATTCAGGTAGGAGAATATGTGTGCCTCTCTTCCCCAAACCAGAGACACTATAAACATCATTTGAATTTTTTGGCACCTGCAGCACATTAAGAAAATCAACTAACCAGCAGAAAAGTTTTAAAAATTAAGAAAAAGGAGGAAGATGTCTAGGACGGTGTTCTGAACTGTCATTTTCCTGCCGGAGGGTGAAAGGGAATATTTAACCAGAATTTTGCCACCTGGAGTTTTTGGTTTGGCTACAGAAAAAGATTTTTGCTAGCTCAGCACATACAGGGTTAATGCAGATATCTTGATTGGCTCGTAAGTGTGGTTGTCTCCTTATGCTAATACATTCCAGTATTGGATTCATATTATTAACGTGATTGGGGAATTCCTGGAAACCTGACTTTGCCTGATGGAAAGATGGAGGGAGCAGGAATTGCCAGAGCTTTCAGTGAGGAAATGACTGGTGGCTTCCCTGGGGGAGCAAAAGGCAAACAGGAGCGACCCAGCACTCTTTGAAGAAAAGCATCCTCCAAACAGACCTGTAGGGGTTATTAGTATAAGGCAGAATGTACTGAATGCACAAGAAATCCCTCCTTTCTGTTGGGAAAAAAAAAAACAAAACCAAAAAACCACGAGAACAACAAAAAATTTAAACAAACCAACTGATGTTTTATAATCCCATAAACTTAGGTTTGAAGCCTAATGTGCATCTGGCTGAAGGAGCTTGAACTCTCAAGTTTCTTGATATTCCCCGTGTGTGTGTACAGTTGTTGGGAGGCTGAAGGTTTAAGTGAGCAGTGTCTGAACTGACACTGATTGTTGGGTTTAGTTTAGTTAAGTTCTTCTCTCAAATTAGTGTTCTTCTTTAATTATTTTGGTTTAGTTCAGTAAAAATTACATGAAGGGGGAAAGGGTGGACTCTTTTTGTTTAATTATGTGTGATGGCTGAACTCTGAAGGATCCAGGTAAGGCATACCACACACAGGGTGGTGCTGACTATTCGTAGCTGAACTGTGTTACCATTTTCTGGATTAAAGTTGGAGAGAGATTCAGCCCTATTTATGATAGTTGTTTTTCATCTGCAGTCACTTTACTAATGACAAAATGTGGATTATATTTTTTCACCAACAAATCTGGCTTTAGTGTACCTGTGCTCAAATGCGTATGTCTACAACTGATTGAAGAAAAATTTGCGTGAAATCAATATTTATGTTGAAAATATGATTTTTTTTATAGGCTCTGTGAAAGAAAACAATCAGTCATAAATATAATCCTGGTCCATTTCCTCCCATGCAAATGTGTGGGCACACAGGTGATACCTCAAAATATAGCAGATGTTTTAAAAACCAAACTTCATGTAAAATGCTGTACCTCAGAGACTAGAAGCAAAGGTGATTTTAGGAGCACACCATATCATGTCATCTGCCTCTGCTGTTTTCAAAAAGAGGACCAAAAATCCCCTACAGTCTAAGCAAATCATGTTAGAAGGTTACGATTTAAAGAGTAAACAACTGTAAGAGCTGACTTTAAATAAGCAGATGCAATCGCATACATAGTGCGTTAGAACGATCACCCTCAGGAATCTGCAAGTTCATATGGCTGACCTTAAGGAGACCTACAGCTGCTTCGGGCCATATTGGACTGCTAATCTGAATTTTAAAACTTGTTTGTTGTCCATAGCTTAGAATTCAAAGCCTCACTGCAGAGAAGGTAATATGCAAGGAGTGACAACTGTGTAACATACAGCATCTAGTGATAAATCAAAATATAAGTGTGTGGCCTGGCTTCTTTTTAATATAAGATTGGTATGAGTCTGGTGTAAAGCTATTTAAAATTGTGGAAGTCCCAGTGATAGAACCAGCCCAAAGGGAAAATGGAGTATTAATCTGTTTAAATCTATTGTCTTTTATGTTCCTTTTTCTCAGTGAATACTGAAATAATAATGTATGAAATAAAAATTAATGGAAATAAAGAGTACAGTACTTGAAACCACGTTTCCAGAAATGCCATTATAAAGTGCTCCATACATCGAGGTCTTACCAAATCTTTGTGGAAGCAAGGGTGGCTCACCAGGTTTTTTCATCTTTAATTTTTTACTTTGGAGTATTAGCAGCTGAAGGTGAAGTCAGAGAAGCATTCTTAATCAGTGACATTTTCTACCTCCTTTCCATTACTGTTGCAAAAGAAACAGTTTACAAGAACTTGTGCTGTAACTAGAAGCAAGAAATTTAAAAGTAACTGCCTAGAAATATTTGGGTGATCTCTGATTTAAGTACTGAAATCAATTGGAACTACATCTGGTGAGTTGCATCTCGCTGTGTGCATCTTACCCTGGGAAGAAACTACAAGCTTAAATTGCTCCTGTGTACTGTTACCATGTAAGGTTTCACAGGGTAAAAGACAAACCAGAAATATTCATAACTGATATTTAAATTACATTAACACCTTTTTGTATAGCTTGAGCAAAGGGTCATGCTAGACAAGCAGCATCTTCACTGTTTGTAAATGTCTAATTTGCTGCTTTTAAATTGCTGTGAACTTCACTTACTTAGTCCTGC
>NW_009733992.1:68901-85547 GCF_000703405.1 Apaloderma vittatum
AATCCAGTGTTGCAAATACTTCTGACAAGCGAATATTTGCTTAGTGAGAATCCATTGTTCGTAACGGATTGAGAGGGACATGCAGTGTGAATGCATTTTTATTGCCGTGCCATCTCTCTGCTGTTGTTTCAGTGAGATGAAAGTAGTGTTGTGATAAAAGCCCTGGGTGTCTTAGGGCTCTGTGTGGCATTTCCTATCTTACTCGTAGACGTTAGTGAAAAAGTGCTTATCGTAGGCATTTTTCCATGTTATAAAATGCATGAAAAAAAAATGTATATTTTATAAGAACTTGGACAGCAAGAGTCAGGAATAGAAACACGCTTAAATAAAATGTGCACAGGCTTGGCTGAAGACGTCGCAGCGCTCTCCGAATGCGTTTTGCTTTTTATACTCAGGTCAGAGTAATTCTTGGGCACCTCTGCGTCTTGCAATCTGATCTCCCCTCTCCGCAGGCCGCGCAGCTAACAGATGGCAGCCGCAAGTCCTAGTGCAGCGCTGCTGCAGCGCTGCCTTTGCCGTGCTCTGCTCTAGGGGCAGAAGGAGATGCTGTGGAGCACAGCATCGCTTGGGAAAGGCGGTGGTGTTCCTGTGCCAAAGTTGTTGGATGAAACTAATTTCTGAACATCAATTGTAGCACTCCAGTTCTAAACAGCTTTGAAGCTAAATCCAGAAAATAGTGTAAATTGAGCTTTTGGCTGTATTTCTGTACAGTTGTAGTTTGTGCTTTGGGACTTGAATTTTGATTTTTGACTTTCAGCAAATAACCGGTGCTTTTTGTTTCATGAGCTGACACCTTTCGTGTGAAATTCCTCAGATGTACTTAAATTTTCACTTGCTGTGGCATCACGTGCAGGTATTAGTCCTTTGACCAGGGTCTCCATGAGCAAATGGATATTTAAAAAGAAAAATAAATTAAAATTAAATCGTAGATTCACCCTGATATAATAATCAGTTGTATCTGATTTTGTTCCAGCTTCCACGAAATTTCACCCATAATCTGTGAAATATGTTTGGTTATTAGTGAGAGCACTGTCCTTCTGTTTAATGGTTTTCGTAACAGCTGAAATGTTTGTTGATTTCGATATGTATTTTTAGACTACAGAGTATTTGGAAATGCAATTAAATCCATTTTTTCATGGATTAATATAATAAAAACGATCTCTTAATTCAAGTCTATGTGGGAGACTCAGCTCTAGATGTACCCTAAAAAAAACACCCGAATCGTGCCATCCTCTTGCGTGGATTTCTGAGAGAATAATACTAAGTGGCAGTCAGGCTATGAAGGTTTCCTTCAGCAAGCACCATGATCACGTCTAGAAAACATGATGTAGCCCTAGCAGAAATTTCGCTGCTGAGATTTCCCTGGCCTTTGTTTACATCCCTGGAAGCCAGCTCAAGTTGTAGGATGGATCCAGGCGGGCACTGAGCGTGTGCCGGGCAGGGAGAGAAGGGCAGAGTGACAGCTGCATGTCCGAGAGCGCGCTGGACCCGAGTCTGATCTGGAAATGGAGTTTCTTTACATTCACCTCTGTGCAGTGGGGATAAGCCTTTGGCCCCACTGTTTTTCATTTGGCCACAAGGCCACCCACTCTCTAAATAAGGGAATCTGGGGTGAAAGGAAAGGGTTTTTTTAAAAAGCGTTTACAATATCAGTTTCTTCTTTTAACAGTGGTGACTATACATCACTTTTGAAACAAGGAAATTGCTCTGGAAACATCAGTAGCCGTAAAACATTTAGGAGGAAGTTAATCTATCATAATTAAGTGTAAATAATTTAAAAATCCAACTCTGATATTTCAGCTGTGTAAATATATTGAGTCTGCAACACACTAGTGAACATGTCATTTTCAAGCACAGCTTTGATTATACAAAATGTAAATGAAGATATTTGAAGTACAAACCAGGGCAAGCAAGAGGAGTATTGTACTCATAAAACTAACAATCACAAAAGCAACTGGTAAAATAAATGGGAGGTGATGATCAGAAAAAGCAAGCAATACCCACATTTGCCAGTATTTTCATACTTGGTTTGACCAAATATTCAGATTTCTAAACACGTAGCAGAGAGGAAGGGAAGTACATTCCCTGCAAAGCAAAGTAAACTGGGATTCCAGTCCAAGTAGCCTGATTTAGGCATTGCATCAAATGTTTAAGGCTGAAAATAATGGTAGGGATGAGTCCAGCCACTGTCTTTTTTTTGTCCATTAGGTCTCAGAGTGCTGCGTGCAAGGCACAGATCTTACTTTGGCACTTGACCATCTGCAGCTGCTTCACTCTAGCCCCTAGTGACTTATGTCCATGAAGTCCATCTTAATGAAGTAGAGGAAAGGGTCTTCAGGAATATAAAAGATTTACCCTGCTTAGCATGGAGCTGTGTGCAATGTGAAATAGAGAGCAAGCCGTGCATGTGCTGGTATTTGAAAAAACCCGTGGTCTGAACGGCCCCGTCTAAGAGACTGTGTGAACTGTGTTTGTAGCTGACTTGGAGTGCTGAGCGCTGCAGTGCGCGGCCAGCTTGCCACCAGTCATTCCAGTAATAAAAATGCTGAGGCCTTTTTGCCTATTTATTTCTGCTTCCTTTGAGCTTTGGGTTTACTGGTACACGAAAGAAAAAAAACAAAAACAAAAACAAAAACCAAGCATATGTTCAGTTGCTCAATCAACCTTTTCTCAATCCACACTCGGTGATCTCGGTGAGTCATTACGGCATAATTACAATTTGAGTGTGATACGCTGTTTGTAGAAAAGTATCTATTTTTAGCGGAAGAAACACTACGGTCCCTGAAAGGAGGAGAAAGAAATAAAAAAAAGGAAGCAAGAAAATCTCTAACCAGCAAATCAGTGCTATTGTTAACTGATGTTACGAGACACCCTGTAGATTTACAATGCTTGCATTCAGCCACATGAAAACCGCACTGAAAAGAATGCCTACCAGGGGTTAAATTCATATGCCTGCGCTGCAGCCTATTTCTGTCAACACTCAGCTCAGGAAATAAACATTTATGCTTTCTGAAATGAAAGTGTATTTTTGAAGACTAGCCGTCAGATATTTTTTGCCCTTCACACTTTCAAATGCTTAGCCTTTTTTGTAAGTTGACTGCAAAGTGCATCAGTTTGCTAGACAAAAAGAGAAAAAAAAAATCTTGACAAGTGCCCATGGCATCATTGTCAAGCACACGAGTGTCTAGTAGAAGATGGCAGGAGGGTTGGCACAAAACATGCTTCCTTCAAGCTTCTTACCTCAGGGGTACCTGACTCTTGAGAAGCCTTTCAATCCTTCCAAATGACATTATTGCAAACTGTCATCTGGTTTATTTGGAGTGTGCTGTATCGCAGATAAACATGCTATTTAACTGCAGGTCAGGGTACAAAGTCATTCTGCTAGCAAATGCCTGAGATACATTAAATGGCGTTGGCTTGGGGAGGGAGGTGGAGAGAGATCAAAGTTGTCACCGATACGGTACATGCTAAGGGAGAAGAAGATACACAACATTGTATTTTTAAAAGCCATTATGCAGTGCTACGTTTAAAACATTGACCTGCAAGACTCTTAAGGACGCACACAACGCAGGACAAAGTTCTTGGGGCGGTTTGGAAAGAGCTCGCAGCTGTGACTGGGGAGGATCACACTGGTCTGGGAAGCTGAAAGTGTATTTTGTCTAATTTGGGAACTTTTTAAAAAATAGCTACATTTTAAAATAGAAGATATCACTTGTCACAGAATGTGGCTGATCTAGAGGATTCGTATAACAAAAGCTCAGAGAATCAGAGCGCAGCTTGGCATGAAAAAAGTATGACCTCCTCCAAACAATTAAAAATAAATCTCTGTATGTAAATACATATGCCTGTGTAATCTATTCTTTTAACTGTGACTTGCTGAACAGCGATTAAAAGGGCAGTGGTGTGGTACAAGAGACATGCTGGATGCTTTCGCATTTTCTGAAAAATCAAAACAAACCAAAGCCAGATTAATTACAACTTGATGCAGCTTTACATTCCCATGAGGGTTGCCTTTAAAAGTTAAAACATGCTTTAACCGAGGGAAAGTTACTTCCAAGGGAAAGTTACTTCGATCAGGAAGAAAATAATCATGTTTCTTTGATATATTATTGGAGAGCAGAACAGTGTGTTTATATTTGTCAGTTTTCCTATAATGTAAAAAATTTCTTTTGATTTTTTGTGTGTCATATAAAAACAATTAGTATATTTACTGCACCAGACTACAGATTTTTCAAGAGTGCAGTACAATAAATTACAGGCAACATCCCATTTTTCCTCCTCACAGGGCATATGTAATTTCCTTTGACTGTGGCAGACAATAAATGTTACTGAAACATAGCATTATTTATTTTAAAAAAAAACACCAAACCTGTACTAAAATAGATAAATAAATAAAATAAGGAAGTTGGGACTTTTTAGGGGAAAAAAAAAGAATGAAGAGTAGTTGCAGGTTAAACTTGTTTAATCAAAACTGATTTTATTGCTTTTTGCTTAATTAAACTCCCCAGAAGTGTGTGAAACATTGTTATACCTGAAAAATTGTTGATTTGTAAATCACAGGGACAAAAGGGCTCCACTGCAACTTTAAAGTTTCTATGCACGTAAATGTCAATAGAGTGCCTTCTCCATCATCAGCACTAAATTCACATTGATGCCTCTTTTCTTCTCTGTATTGATCCTTCCATGAGAACGTAGATTTGTATCTGTTAATTAATGCGTCCTGAAACAGCGTTTGTATTAATCAGGCAGATAAGAAAAATTGGATGCCTGCACCCTCATGACAACCGTAAAAGTGCTGGCCCTGATAAAATCGTGGATGGACCTCAATAAAAAAGTTCCTCCTTCCACTCAATAAACTAATCATCCTGCTTTTAATTATTCGGCAGAAAGATGTGTGGAGATTGGAGAATGTGTAAATCTATTTACTAACAGCAGTGTCTGGGAGGGAGAATGGGGCTGTCACAGGACGGTGCTGCAGGCTACGTTCTCTGTCCATCTGCTGCTGCAGAAAAAGTGGTTCTTGAAAGACGGGAAGGAACAGAATTGTTGAAGCTAATTGAAATCATGAATTCCTCCCTATAACCTTTCAAATGATTATTTCTTCTCCATTTTCCTCTTACTTATTTTAATCGCGCATGTGTTATTTTCCATTGTCACCTCTTCAAGGGTTTCCTGTTGTTGTTGGCTCAGTTTTTGTTGGGTTTATTTTTTTTATAAGGCAGGGAGCTACAGTTGTATCATAAGACTCAAAAGACAGTAAGAGAAAATGAAAACAAATAAGGAGGGGGAGAAAAATGAGAGAGAGAGCATGCAGCCAGTCTTATGTTTCATTTTTTATGGATGCCTGGTGGTTTGGATATGGAGTTTTCTTTTTTATTGTATTAGTTTTGCTGGTTAGTGCTTATAGAGAAAATCTTGTTTGGAGTCAATGCCTTGCAGATTTGCTAGTTTATGATAGATTCCTGCTTGACTGTAACTCTTGACTTTCAAAACAGAAAAATGCATTTAAGTGTAATTGAACACAAAAAAAAGGATGTTCTTACAGCGGGAACCCTGTCAAAGGACGTGTAAGCAGCTCCATAAACAACTAAATGAAAGCCTCAGACATGTCTTAAGACCCTTTAAGAAAAGCTTGACTAATCCCCTTTGATGATTTTATTAAGTACTTGTAGTTGATGGTGCCAACTGGCAAACTACTGCGTTTCACCAACAGGCCAGGAAAATCACTTCCTCTCCCATATTGTTTTGTAGCTCCTAATGTGATTGGGATATTAGCAGTTTGATATAATAAATTAACAGGTACTGTATACAAGAGTCTGAAAAGGTAAGACAGCAAATCTGTTTGCCCTTAGTGATCCTATTAGAAAAGGCAGCAGGGGACAAAAAAAGGCAAAAGTTAAATTCGTTGAGAGGGATTTGTTAAATTTTTGGTTGCCCCCAGAAAAAGGATGATGTGACTGCTATTCAGTTGGCACTTTAATACGTCACCCTGTTATTTCAACAAGTATAGTAGAGATGGAAGCCATTACAGAAGTAATTAGCATCTTTTCTGGGAAGGAT
This sequence comes from Apaloderma vittatum, assembly GCF_000703405.1. Classification (NCBI taxonomy): domain Eukaryota; kingdom Metazoa; phylum Chordata; class Aves; order Trogoniformes; family Trogonidae; genus Apaloderma; species Apaloderma vittatum. The sequence goes on from NW_009733992.1 coordinate 74,962, forward strand.
AGGTGTTACTTTCCTTTGTCCTGAGGTTAAATTGAAAGAAAATTTTCCTCTTTGTGATAATCACCTTAATTCTATTAAAATATCAAATCTGCCCTTCAGAAAAAAAGGTTTTTTGTTTTCTCTCCTAAATTATCCTTCTGTGTTTATGGTAATGATGAACACAGTCATCAGATCCCTGTTGCACAGCATCAGGTTTTAGAACTAAACCTGAGTATTTTGGAACAAAGAAGGCATCGCAGTCACTGCAGTACTCCCCAAATTAATATGATTCCTACGGAAAGAGCCTGCAAATTCCAACTTATTTATAACTTTGTTTGTTGATTAGAAAGTGTTTGATTTTATATTGATTTGTTTTCCTGTAGTAGGATGAAGAGAGGCACAAAAGCAGAAGGGAGAATGCTAGAGTATTTTACATGTTTTATCTCAATGTATATAAAAATAAATCAAAAAGGAGCAGATTTCTGACAAATCCAAACATGCTTAATATTTTTCCTGTATTTTTTTTCCCTATTCAGGATTCTCCACTTTGTCTCTAGCTGACCAGATGAGCCTTCTGCAGAGTGCTTGGATGGAGATTTTGATTCTCGGTGTTGTATACCGGTCACTTTCTTTTGAGGATGAGCTCGTATATGCTGAAGATTATATTATGGATGAAGACCAATCCAAATTGGCAGGCCTTCTTGACCTTAACAATGCCATACTGCAGCTGGTAAAGAAATACAAGAGCATGAAGCTGGAGAAAGAAGAGTTTGTCACCCTCAAAGCTATAGCACTTGCTAATTCAGGTTGGCAGAGCGGCATGACGGTTGCTACATTTTTAATATGTCACTTTTTTTTTTCCCGTTAACACTTTCTGCATGCTTGTTTTAAACTTGGGTTTAGAGTAAGAATTTGCTAGTCAGACCTTAGTCTAAAAGGCAACAAACAAAAGTTTATAATAAAAAGAACTTTCTGTTTCTAGGTAATTGTGGAAATATGTTCCTAAAGGAGTGTAGAATAGTGCACTGTATGGTTTCGAGAGTATTTTACAGTCAGAGATCCTTTCAAATGAATATAGATGTTCTCATAGATCCATTCCATAATCCAGATGAGTCTAATTATTGCAATTAAAGTGAACAGAAAGGATGCATGAGAATATGCCAGGTAGGTTCTCTTTAAAGGCAGCTGCTGATTTATTTGATAGGATGAATTCAGCATATGAGAGGAGGGAGGAAATTCTTACTTAAACTCCCAAGGACCACACCTTACCTCTGTGTTTAGGCAAATGCTTCTGCAAAAATTATTACCTGTGCACCAAGGGTTAAAAATCTACAAAAGATTTTTTTTTCCCCTGTATTTGAATATAAAAGTGCTGAAGCAGTGAATACTGTCAGATAAGTAAAAATCGTTTGTGCTTTGTTGTTTTTCCTTTTGTGTCTCCTTAATGCTTTATTGTGGTCTTAAGTCCCTTTTAGCATTTGCATAAAGTTCACGATAGATCCCTCTTTAATGACGTGCTGATCATTAGATACCTGTGTGTCAATAACATGCTCTGATGCTATGTTCCATTGACAGTCACACCGTGCCCCTCCATCTGCTTTTGTTTTGACCCTATCTTTGAACTTTATCTTGGTTGCTGGCCAGTAGTTTTCCCTTTAATTACAAGAAGGAAACTGTCAATAAAATCTGTTAAATGGGATGCAATGAGTGGCTTGAATGGGCGGACGGCTATTTGTTCAAATTCTGCAGCATTCAAGGTATTGACAGTTTGTTTTCTGGGGCCATATGTGACGATCAATCTCAGGCTGGGCTCAGCCGCGCTGAAAAATGAAAAACCAGATTGCTTTTGCTTACTTGTGGATGACGACTTGTGATTTGGCGCGGTCCTAGTGAGATGAGACCTTCTGCCCAAATTGCCCCCCTGAGAGCCAGGACGCGTGACTGTTTTTAGAAATAATTTTTTAATTGATTTTGTAATTAACAGTTCATCTACAATATTGATGCATGAATCCTCAGATTGATAGGAGGGAAATTGTTTTCAACAATGAAGTTGTACTTTCCTATTTGTCTTTGTAATGTGATTTAGCACTCTGCATTTTTAATTGGAAATATAATTCAAAAACATTCAAAGCCAAAGTGCTTATTAGTTTCTTTGTTAAATATTCTCCACCCCACTAACTCTGCCCTTAGTTTTAGAACATTGTCTTATTTCCAGAATAAACAAAATGCTGAAAAGCCCCTCAAAGATTGAAATTAATTTTAACTGAAGATTTATTTATAATTTTTGACCATTGTAAATAGACACTTGAGGATGCCTTGCAGCTACAAGGGGATTTTTCTCAAAATTGGTCATGCTTAATGAACAGAGCAAGAAAGTTATCTGAAATTAGGAGACTAAATTGAGAAAATGTTTTGATTTATTTTCATTCCATAATTCACAGACTGAATTAGAAATATTTCTATAGTTTACTTGATAAAAAAATAGAGGTAGAATTTAGAGACATGATGTTAAATACCACTCACATTTTTTATTTTTTTCCAAAAAAAGACATGCGGTGTTTAAATAATAATAAAAGATACTGCTGCCAAAAAAAAGTTTAGTCATACATTGCACATAGAGTGTATCAAAATGATCTGTGGCTTCATTAACTTCACTGGGAATTACAACCAGGGTAATGTTGGCATTAATACAATTCAGCGTACTAGAATTCAGGGCACATGTTAGTGAAAACATTTCCTTCCCTCATCTGAAAAGAAATAAGATTTGTAGTTTAAAATGAAGCTGTTGCAAGGAGGCATTAAAAATCAGCCCCACCATCTGACCTCCCTTTCAACAGAATATTTTGACTGCTGACATTTGACATTTCAGCCCCAGGTTGTGCAGGGAGCAGATACCAAACTTCTGTCAGCCGTAGCTACACTAACCTGTAGGTGCAAAATACAGCACCTGCACAATTACAGCCCATCAAAGAGTATCAGACCCCTAGAGTTTTAGTTCACAAATGCTGCTAAAACTAAAGTAAAATTCAAGTAAAATTCAAGGTTTTGTCTTTTTTTTATAGACAAAACCAGAAATAACTTATTTTCATGTAACTGTGAACTTGATTAATAATAAATGCAGCTATATCCAAAAAAAGAAGAAATAAAATGCCATTATAAAATCAATTAGCTAGCAATTCACATTTTAATATATTTTGTTGCTTCCAGAATTTCCACTATTTATTTTTCTGGTTTAAAATATATTAGCCTTTTTATAGCTGTAGAGAGAATAGATGAAACATATTAAGAAATCTTAGGCATTTCAGACATTTTTGACATATCTGCAGTGTCTAGAAAGATTCCCAGGTTGACTCTACTGTAAACAGTAGACAAAGATGGTTTTATATCTCTGTATCTGTGTTAGTGATTTATGATACAGTGTCCTAGTACCTTCCCTGCTGGCGTGTAGAAGCAGGAAAAAAGAAACTGTAGATTGTCTTCATATTGATTGTATTTTGTTTGAATAAATACCACAAGCTTTTGTTTGGCCAACAAATCTCTGTGTTGTGAGCATTAAAACACCCCAGCTGCTAACTTTTCTTTAGGCCTACACAGTCAACTTGTATAGTACTTGATCTGAGATAATCCTGCCATTTGGTTTCTAAAAAGTGGGGAGGAGGAGCCTTTTTTTCAGGGAGATTCTGGGGCGTTATCAAATATTCACTTTGCAGCGTTGGCCAGTGCCATGCTGCTTCTATACGTTTCCAGAAACGCAAGATGTATCAGCCTCGTAGATTGCCACTGATTTCAAGTGGAGTGCTGTTAGCATCTGAAAGATCAAATACGGGTATAGAAGAGCACAATACTGAAATGTGTAGATAGACGCATTTCAGTCATCTGTGTTTTCAAGTCTATACAGGCACAATTTATAGAATCCTAGAGTGCCTTGGGTTGGAAGGGAGCTTTTAATATGTAATGCTTAATATGGAATTTATCAGGTTACTTTTAAACATCTGCATTGATTTGACAGTAATTAATACCGCCTTGATGCCTGAACTCCAAAGGAGTCTCTCTCACCACGGCATTGCCCTTGTCCTGTCACGATCAGGAGTTCCTCCCTTCCTTCGCCACCTTCTCCACGCAAAAGCGAGGAGGTACCTTGAAGCTGCAGGATGCGGCTGCCCTGTGTTCCACCTCACGCCGCCCAAATGAAGCAAGCTGGCACCAATGAGCACTTTGTTTACCCACGCAGAAAATCAACTTGGAATGGTTTCCAAAACATGCATGTACCAATTACTTCCTCGTGTGTAAGGGAAGGGGAGATATTTACAAAATACATCTGAGGCGTACACAAGTGTGCACGTGCACACGTGGAACGCTCCCACACGGAGAAATTGACCCACTCGTCTCCTTTGTATTAGAAAATGCTTTCATGTATCGATTAGGTAATGCTAAACAGGGAGTTGCAGGTGAGCAGTTTTTTGAAATTGCCTAATCAGTAAGGACTAAATTATGCCTTCAGGCCAAATGTTGCAGAAGAGCTTAGGAGTCACAACTGAGACCAGATTTTTAAGAGAAGCTCAGTTCCCATCTAAGACTTAACATAAGGAGCTAGAGTGTCAAAAGGCATTAGCACATCTGAAAATCTGAACCATGTGTACCTGCCTAATAGGCTGCTGGCATCTTGAAAAATCTGACCCAAATGTGGGTGCTAGGCACTTAACAGTATAACTCTATGCACTGTTGAAAATTTAGTCTTAAATGCTAATGCCTACTGTCTATCCTGTACCACAAGAAGGAGAAAAGGACCTCCACTTACCATCGCAATTTCTGGTCTCTCTTACTAAACCTTCTAAAAAAAAATTCACAGCACTTTTTCGGTACAGAAGGAGTAAAGACCAAGAAGTGTCTTGTGCATTGTATTTAATGAAGCACAGAGACGCATAGATGCCAGTAAAGTTACACCATCCTCTATCCTGGTAAAAAACTTAGTTTGTTCTTACACCTTAGCTTTCCAGCCCCCAAAACAATGTACTTGGAGCACTAGGCTGTCATCAGTAAATAATATTATCATATTAAAAATTAATTGGTAGAGCCCTGTAAATGACTTATGCCACAGGACATCATCTTTATTCCCAGTAGAGACTGTGACTTACCTTACATCACAAAATACTATATTTAGTTTCTAATAAAGGCATTTTTTTAATTTGATTTTATTTAGTCATCATGTTAGTGTTAGAATTGCTGTATGTCCTGCATAGGCTATGTATACACACCTGTGTGTTATTGGTGTGTTACCAATGTTTATTTTGCCAAGTAGAAATAGCAAGGTCTGTTAACTCTTTCGTGTGGTTTTTTATAGAGTGATACAGCATAGAAACAAATTTTTAGAAAAGCGTGTTGCCACTATAGTCAGAGTTTTTGTGTTTCTTGAAAACATTTTCTTCTTTATGTTCCGTTTGCATGTAATCAAAGAGGTGGTACCCACAATTCTTAGAGAAAATAAATAGCTGTGGTATCATTTGCTTAATTATAGCATTAAGCAAATGGTAGTGGAGTTAATTAATGGTTTAATTTTTAAAATTTTTTTTCTTGGCCGTTGGTCTAGTAACTGAATAACTGAGATATTCTTCAGTTATGAAATAGGTAGATATTATTTACATCTTAGGAGCTTAAGAATCAGGAAGAGCAAGAAGCGAGCCCAGCCACGTGCCGGGCAGGAGGACAGAGGGGGCCCGGGGTTCCTTGCTGCCGCTGCAGGACCCTGAGGGGAGAGCGATGCCCTCAGCCGAGGGCCAGCGTGGGGTTGACAAGCAGATTTTCTGGGTAGGGAAGTGAGGGTATGAACTGCTGTGTCACCAGTGCAATTGCTGGTCTTCACTGTTAGGCATCCTGCTTTTCCACAGCACTAAACTAGTGGCTCTCGGTGGTAATTACGGCAATTACATCCATCTCGTAGTGGATAAAAAGGTTTTTGAAGCATTCGCTCAACGTTTTCTTTTGGTTGGTGCCCTACTTCCCCCAGCTCTATCATTCAGTTTCCCTTTTTCCAGAGTTTTGTTAGCTTTACTGACTAGGTACCAGTTCATAGTATGCAATTTGTTGTGCACTGTGGGAATATTCCTTTATGGCCCTCAGTACCTATCCTAGTGGAAAGTAAGCCATTTCAGGAATAAAACAAAGGCGCTTTACTGTGTTTTAACCTACCTTATGCCTGTGGATTTAGTTTATTGCTAATCCAGTTAGCTCCTGAAGTAAAGGCGTCTTCCACAAGGTAATTTCTTTTCTTAATACATCTTCATTTCCTTCTGTGTTTTAAAAAATGTTTTGAGGCTTCAGTTTCCATATCTCTTCTTAAAAGTAGGCCAAACCACTGCGATCCAGCTAAGACTTTGTTCACTAAAACCAATCATACAAGCCTTTGTGTTACTTTTTTTGGTTTTCGCTGCCTGTAAGTACTATGGACAAGGAATTCTTAATTTATTCCTCTTTAATTTCCAACTTATATTCCAATTGAAATGTCTTTTTCCAGCAGAATAATCCAGACCATTTTTGCCACACTCTTTTGCCAGGGAGGACCAAAGTATCCATCTGGGGCATTTTAAATTCTAGACTGGAAAAGGATGGGAATTCTTGGTAGGCAAAGGAACCAAGAACCTAGTTTGATTTGTTATCAACAATTTCCATGGATTGCTTCTATCATAAGCAATATGCTTTTCAAAAAGTTACTGAGTTATGTTTCTTGGAAAAATTATACAGAAAGCAATGTGGACAAGCACTTAGCAAAAATGCAAGTTTCCCTGTGTAAACTTGACAAATGTTTCAGGCAGAAGAAGAAGAGGTTCTGTAATTCTGGTAATACAATCTAGATAATAAATTCCTCTTATTTGAGATATAATGCCGATTAGGATTTTGTTGTCCTTACGTAAAGACAAAAGCATTTTGCCTGCTGTTCTTACTCTTCATCTCATCCAGTTCTTCCAGGATCCTACAACTTTCTAAACTGATTTCCCCGGTTTGGGTTTGTGAACTGTTCAGCTATACAGAATCACAAACATCACAGCAGTTGCTCTCTTACAAGTACTTGTTGCTGTTTGCCTCTCTGATGTGTTTTATCAGCATCTTAATGTGCGTGTTCGCTCCTACATGTTCCCTGCTGCTTGATTCACTATAATAATTTCTTCCTTTACGCTGCCTGAATTTTGTGACATGATGAAATACTTGATTTGAGACCCCTGGGTTTCTACCTCTTTTTAGCGTTGTTATATAAAAAATGGATACATACCAGCCTTTAACTTTCCTTAGAACGGTGTTTTGAGAGGTCTCCTTGCCCTCGGTTCAGGTGCTTTCCAGTCTTTAGCTAGTTGTCACTCTTTGTGGTGTGTTCTAAATGATTCCTGGGTGGCTGGATGTTTGTTTGCTGCATTTGAGATGAAGCTTGAATTTTAAATGAGGTAGATTGTAATCTGAATTTGTAATCTGGACCTTGTGGTGTTTTTCTTGGGTGAGAACTCTTATTTTTCTCACATTTCTGCACAATGATACAATCAATCAGCTGATCAGAAGAACTACAAATCTATTTTCCCATCCTGTGATGGTGAAAGAAAACATTTGCAAGGATAGAGCAAGACTCTGCGAGCAGAGCTCAGTGAGTCGATGTTCCCATTTGTTGATCTCACTCTCTCCCGTCACAGCACTGATCAGTAACAACCTTTCCCCCTCCCAGACTGAAATCCCATGTCCTCAGGATCATCTTATGTCAACAAGTCTTGTGTTTGTCTTTTGAGCTCTTTGGTTTTACCAGCTTGGGGATTCTTTATTTTGCAGGGCATTTATGATCAAGTCCTGCTTGCTTTCATATGACAACACTTTCAAATTACCCTGTTTAATTTCATTGTTTATATACGCACTGGGTTTTTTTTAGTGTATTTTATCTGGGTGTAGGTTTCCTCTGGATATTACCCATGTAAGATGGAATTGTGAATTATCCAGATGGTCTGCAAAGCCACTAAAAAAACCCAACCCAAAACCAAAACAGAACTATTGTTCTTGGTATAGGAAGAAGATTCAGATCTTTGTAACTAACTTAGAATTCAATATCGTATTGTCTGTGGAATTATTTCTTTATTTCTAGGTTGTCACACAGACTCTGCATTTCCTTATAGTGGTTCTCGTTGACGTTGCCCTCTCTTACTAGAGAGGATTGGGTTTATCAGCAGTAAGTTAACCTGTTCTGAATTCACTTCTACATCTGCCAGTCTGTAGTTACTGAAAAGATTTCTCTTCTCTTTTATTTCTCCTCCTCTCTTCACCTTAACTAGTTCAGCATTTTCAACCATTTTTCTTATTTTCAAAGGCTTACACCTGAGGGAGTAAGATCTACATTCATTTAATATAGGGAATAAAGTGGAAGTTTGAGACTGCAAGGCTAAAACTTGAAGGAAGATATTTGTAGAGATTAATATTTTCTTGAGCCATCTCTGAGCTGAATCATGCTCTAATTAAATAGCACAGATTTAGTGAGTTTGCATTTAAACATTAGCAGACCCTGAACTGAGTTAGAATCTTTTCTCTAAATGGGAAGTTAAATTATCATAGTAATTTCATTAAATCATTTTTAAATCTTTCAAGCTAAACTAGCATTTTTAAAGAGAAAGTCTTAATTGCTGTTTGGAAGTGCCCCCTCTCTCTGCTATTTTTTTCCTACCCTGTTTCCCATGACAAAATCAGTTTGCTAAGGTGCAGCTTCCTTAACTGCTCTATGAACCATTGCTGGGCAGCAGGGGGCTTGCATTAGGCCGATGGAGAGCTGACTGCTCACGTTCGTCCCAGCTGCTAAATTGATTTCAAAGACAGCAACAAATACATTAAACGCTTTACTACTATTACTTTTCCATGTAAGCAATTGCTCGGTTTACTGGAGAGCTGGCATACAATCACCCCTGCAAGGACAGGATAAGATCCCTTGTTTTAAAATGTTGTCCACACAGTGGAGGAGTTTGAGAGCAGGGAGTGTAATAGCTGTGTCTGAGGGCAGGTTTTGATTCACCTCCCTTCCTGCCTTTTCTGGGGGTGTTCTCTTCCTTTTTTTCCCTCCTCGCTTGGTTTCCATGTAAGAAATACATAGAGCAAAGATATTCCTAACGCTGCACGCGAAATTACTCTCCAAACTGCAGAGCTAAAGGTTGCAGGGAAGTTTCTTCTGTGTGCAAAAAAATGTGTTAGCCTGGACTCCATCCACCTATTTTCAAACTCAAGCATGGCTGTGGTTACAAATACTGATTCTGAGAAGAATCATACCAATTTTGTACATGGCTAAAACCTAAACATTCATGGTCAGGTTCTCTAGAAGGATTTGTCTCTTTATACGGTATAATGTGGAAGAGAATTTACAAAAACAGTCTTTGGCTCGCCAAGAGTTTGTTGCTGTTAAAATGCTGCTCCTTGGTTCCCCAGCAGTTCTGGCCCTGGCACTGCAGGTCTGAAGAGAGGAGGAAAAGATGTGTAAATTAGTGAGAGTAGCGCGTCACGTGTTGTGTAGCACAACAGTGAACATCCAAGAACTTGGTAAAGAGTTAGAGTATAAAGACAACAATTTGTTTGGAGTTGGTGTTCCAAATTAAGCCTGGCGGCTGGACACTATGCTTAAGACATCAGTCAGGTCTGTACGTGTGTGTCAGCCTGTCTGTATTGGTTACATCTGTTTGTAGGACACAAAATGCAGGGATTTTCTCTTATTGATGCAGAATTATTTAATAGAATTGTCATATTAGCAAACTATCAAAAATGCATGGCTTAGGGAAATGGTCTCACATTAATTAGATCCAAATTTTGCTAGAGGTAATATTTCCCTGTCATCTTTTTTTAAAATGTTGTAGCCTTCTTTTTCCCCAAGGGAGATATTTCTGTGTTTCTCTGCTTTCGGCACAGTGCACCTTGATGTGCAATATCACATCCCTGCAGTGTGTGTCTTAACTGCGTGCTTCTTAAGAGCATGTATTCGCTAAGACTCAGAATTATTAAACATGTAAAACTCCCATAGGACTCCATTATGTGTAATTAACAGATAAACTGTCATCAGAATCAATAAAACGTGCTAAATGATCCAAACTTGTATATAATTAAGTGCCTGTTTTAGAGCGGGAGCTGTAACTTTCTTTTTTTTTTTTTCTTTTCAATTTGCACATTTGTTTTGACAATAGAAGCTGGAACAGTTTGGTTAACCTATTACTTACTGGTTTGTGGTTTAGTTTACATGTTTGTGTTTGAAAAGAGGTATTTGCTTTCTAGCCTAACTATCTGAGGAAATAGTTGCATGTCAGCTTTTAGGAAATGAATCTTAGATGCATCTTAATTCTGTGTATGTAATTCAGATATTTGAATCACGTGCAAAGTTTGATGTTGTTATCATCAACAGAGTAAAACATGAGGCTCTATCAAAATATTGATTCCGGGCATCAGGCTGCTTAACACTGGGCTTAGAAATGATGATAGAACTGGGTTCTTCGACATCCAACTCCTTATTCATTATTCTGCCTGAGAAGCAGGAGCTTTATTCCAAAACCAAAAATGAAGATGCAAAGCAGCGTTGCGCTAGCTAGAGCTTTCAAGGAAATACTTTAATAATG
>NW_009733993.1:0-3025 GCF_000703405.1 Apaloderma vittatum
CCCACAGCACCGCAACCCCCAGGGATTTGGGGTTTTTTTGGGGGAAGAAATCCGTGTTGTTGATTCTCCCCCAGCACCTCAAGAGATAGTTTCTTTTCCCTGCTCCCGTTTGTAATTTCAGCCCTGGCTTGGTTTGGTATCGCTCACGATATTTGCAACTGCTACAATTTTATATTAAAAAAAAAAATAAATCGAGCTCGGGTCTGCTTAGAAATGCTCCAGCCTTCGTTAGACATCGCTCCCAGCAGCCGGCAGACACCTAAACACATTGATCCTTGTAACTCCGTATATCCTTACAACTCGGTCAGGACAGATATGCATTGATAATAAGATTTAAATGTACTTAGAGATGCAAACCTGCCTGGCTGTGCCCCAGGGGAGTTATTGCCACCTCAGAGAGAAGAGCAAAGGAAATCCCACAGTATCGGGGCTCTCCTGCCCACCTACTCCCTTTCCCGCAGCAGCAAGCTGTCACCCCAAAGCGACAGTTTTGCTCCTCGAGGTTGTAAGAGCTGCTTTCCACTCTAGCTGACGGGTCCCCGTGTACATTTGTGGAGCAGCTGGACCTGGACTGTTGGGATTTGGACGCAGGAACAAGCTGAGGACACCGAGTACCCAGGGCTTAAAGGGAAATGCCAGTGAAAATTAAAGAGTCAGGACTACTGATTATTTTTCCCACCTCCTCTATCAAAATATTGTCATACCACTCCTCCTCCAGCAATGGCAGCATATACCAAACTCAACAAAACAAAGCCACCCCTCAAAAAAGAAAGGAAGAACAGAAACGGGACAAAAGCCTGTGAGGAGTTTTGGAGGCTGCTGGCAGCCGTGCACATGTGGCCGAGGGAGCCCTCTCGGCCGCTGTCCTCAGGCTGGCTTGGCCCCAGCTGACCTCACAGTGCTGGCTGTCATAGAATCATCCCCTGCCCGCACCCCCAGCCGCTGTGCTCAGCTCAAAAATTAATTAAATTGCTTTGCCAGGTGGGAGGAACCAGGAGGAGCGTGGCGTAGCCCTTAGCACGTGGTAGGAGCTGGAGGACGATGCTTGGCGTTGGGCGCTCTGCAGGAAGGGACGAGGTGTCTCGAGGTGCTGCATCACTTCCCAGAGTCTTGGCCCCAGCCACATTACGAGGGATCTGGGGGGGATTTCTCTCGTTTTCAGCAAGATCTTCACAGGGTCCCAAGGGCAAAGTGTTGCTTTTCCAACCGGCAGAACAGCCACTTTGGTCTGTGGTCCAGGATCCTCCTCCTCCTCCTTCATCCTTTCCAATATTTTTTCCTCCAGAAGCGACTGAGGGTCTCTGCCCCGGGTGCAGCAAGTACCAACTCTTGCTCCTTTCTCTTCGCAGCCCCTTTCCGCCAGCAGACGAGCCCGGAGTGTTGCCAGACAGGATCCAGAGATGACCAAGGAGGAAGACCTACCGGACTGGAGCTCATCCCAGGAGTTTTATGAAAAATATGAGCCGAAGGAAGTTTTGGGCAGGTAAAGCTTGTTTTTGGTGAGCTGTTTTCACATACTCCGGTACTTGACAGGAGCATTGCCCCCTGGGAATCTGATACGAGCAGGGCCAGTAACAGCATCGGGTTAAAAATAGCATGAAGCAGCATTTTCCATCAGCTGAAAAATCTTCTGTCCCATCAAGACAGGGTAACAGAGCAAGACACACTTGTGCACGAAGATACCGACCAGCCCAGGTGCCGATGGCACAGCCACGACGTCGGGCTGGACTGGGAGGAATGGAAACCCACGTCTTCTCTGTGTTGTTCCTGGCAGGGGCGTGAGCAGCGTCGTCCGTCGGTGCATTCACAAAAGCACCCGGCAGGAGTACGCCGTGAAGATTATCGACATCACAGCGGGTAACATATCCCCCAAGGAGGTGCAGGAACTGCGAGAAGCCACCGCTAAAGAGATCGACATTCTCCGGAAAGTCTCGGGCCACCCCAACGTCAGTAAGTCTGGCTCTGAACATCAGGACCATGGGGGTTTCCTGGCCCATTTATTCTTCGAGGTGTCCCCAGGAATGGTTCTAGGGGAAAATCCCTGGAGGGTCAGACCTCCAGATGGTCCTAACACGATGCAAGAGCATCATTTGCTTTACCTCTGTGCACGCACCAGCAGTGCCCACGCCGCGCAGGTTGTCTCCCAACCAAAACACTAATGAATGTCAACTCTTCATTAATTCTGTTAATAATTAGATCATCAATTTTTAGTCCGTTAACGGACAAGGACATGCTATACACTGTGCTCACAAGCCCCGTGTTTTATTGCAGTCCAGCTGAAGGACAGCTATGAATCCAGCACTTTCTTCTTCTTGGTGTTTGACCTGTAAGTACCAGCTTGCCCGTCACCCCAGCACTGTCTCCCCAAGCCCGTTCTCGTTCTGCAGGCGGCCACCAGCCAACCCTTGCCCCAGATTTTTATGGCCCAAATGGGGCAAAGCAGAGGGACAACCAGCTCTTGCTCGAGGTAGAAATGAGCCTTGATTAACATTTCCCCTCCGTCAGCGGCTCAGAACTGCTCAGGTTTCCCTGTAACCTTTGGTGGGAGCCTTCCTGCATCCCCGCGGGTTATTTATATGCCCAGTGGGACCAGACCATGCATGACACTGCAACTCCTGACCCCGGGGCAGCGTGATGGATGTCAGCAGAGGGGGATTGCACTGGGAAAGCTCCGTCCTTGTCCTGTTTGACACTCGCCCTCTCTGGGGACAGCCATTCCTCCTCTTGCCTGGTGTTTTGCAGCATTACAGAGGCATTTTTATTCCTTTTTATTGACAAGTCGGCTTGTCATTTTGTGCAATGAGGCTGTTAGGGGGCAGTGACCCCTGGGAGATGCTCTCCAGGGGCTCGAGGCTGGTTTGCTGTCGCAGCTCAGCCGCTGCCTGCTTTTGTTTTCCCTCTTGCCCACAGGATGAAGAGAGGGGAGCTCTTTGACTACCTCACTGAGAAAGTCACCTTGAGTGAGAAGGAAACCAGGTAAGGGCAGATGCAGGTGCCTGAAAATCACGTTGCAAAAGCAGAGCGT
>NW_009733993.1:3036-3329 GCF_000703405.1 Apaloderma vittatum
AAAGCACACCCTCGCAGCCGCTGCACCACCCACGGGCAGAACAGCACCCGGGGCAGTGCCCTGCGCTCAGACCAGGGCTGAGCTGCGTGGGCCCTGGCCTTGCCCCTGCCCCGGGTGCGCCGTGCGGGTGGGCGTTCGGGCTGGGCGACACGCTGTCATCCATCCTCAGGAAGATCATGCGCGCGCTGCTGGAAGTGATCCAGTACCTCCACTCCATCAACATCGTCCACCGGGACCTGAAGCCGGAGAACATCCTCCTGGATGACGACATGAACATTAAGCTGACGGACTTT
>NW_009733993.1:3428-5881 GCF_000703405.1 Apaloderma vittatum
GGCGACTCTGTGGAGTCTCTCCAGTCTCTGCCGTGAGTGCAAACTGGTGCCTGTTGGCTTGGGGTGCCCTCCTGCTCACAGCCTCCACACTGCACTCCTTGCCATGAAGAAGCTGCTGCCTGTTAGGAAAACCATCCCGTTCTTTCCACTTCTTTTTTCCTCCAGTTGATCCTTGTTACTCCATCCATTTAGTGCCCAACATTAAGGTTTCTTTTCCCCAACTACCCTGCTAAGGATCATGTATCTGACAGTGGATATCCCCTCCCACTGGCATCCCCATCACTCGCTTTGCTCACTTTTTAGCCACTCTAACTCACCAAGAAAAGCCACAAGCAAGATGTTCTTGAGCCACAGTTACTCCCTGTGAGCACCATCACTTGAAAGATCCCACTTGGGATCCACCACCTGCCTCATCAACCACTCGGGTGGGTGGGGATGGTACAAACCCTGCTGGGTGGCTCAGGGGATGCCCTGTCCTGTCTTGGCAGAGATCTGCGGCACACCTGGCTACCTGGCCCCTGAGATCCTGCAGTGCTCCATGGACGACGAGCACCAAGGCTACGGCAAGGAGGTCGACATGTGAGTGAGATGCCTGCCTGGTCCCTCAGGCTGTTCCCAGAACACAGTTGGTTTGAGACAGCAAGAGAAGTAGCCTTGGGTCAAGCCTGTCTCCCTGCTTTGCCCCGTGAGGGAGGAGGGAAAGCAACCCTTTCTGTTAATAAATATCAGCTTGGGCTGGGCTCAAGACACAAGGCTTTTTAAACACCATAGCAAGACACAAACCTAAGGCAGCCCCTCAGAAGTAGCCAGCTCAGGAAAGCCCGTTAGAGCCTTGCAGGGACTTGGCCATCATCTCTGGTGGCTTCAGGCCCAGGTCTGCAGTGGTCAGTCATAACCAGCCATTGGAAACACACCAGAGCATTTCAGTGCCTTTTCAGTTTAAACACTCCCGTGCCAGGACATTTTGCACACAACAGCCTGAGCTGAGAGAACCCCAAAGCATCCAGCCTCACTGGCACCAACACGTCCCCCCCTCCCACACCCTCTCCCCCACCCAGAAACCCCAGGAAAACCCCCAAAAAGGCAAATACCTCCAATTCATAGTTTCTTCCTGCAGCATCCAGGGGAGCAGCTCCACATCAGCTCAGCTCAAGACCTCTCCCCAGCAGCAGAGCAGCCCCTGCTCCTTATTACCCATCAGGGCTAACGAGCCTCAGCAGGCAGCTCAGCCTCCCGCATCAGATCCCACACAGGGCAGTTTCCTCCTGGTTTTCCAGGGAGGCAAAGCCACATGTAGCTCAGGATATCCCGGTATTGAGGGAGGCACCGAGCCACCCTTGGGGCGTAGATCCATCCGGATGCCCCCGGAGGCCAGGACTGGAGGGTCTGCCTGGGTTTCCACAGGTGGAGCACCGGGGTGATCATGTACACCTTGCTGGCCGGCTCCCCGCCCTTCTGGCACCGCAAGCAGATGCTGATGCTGCGGATGATCATGAACGGCGACTACCAGTTCGGCTCACCGGAATGGGACGACCGCTCGGACACTGTCAAGGACCTGGTAGGTGCTCGGAGATGGGAAAAGCTGAGAAGGGGGTTGCAGACACCTGGGACACCCCAAGTTGATGTGATGCCCTCCTGCAGATCTCCCGGTTCCTGGTGGTCGACCCTCGGCAGCGGTACACGGCCAGCGAGGCGCTGGCCCACCCCTTCTTCCAACAGTACGACGTGGAGGAGGTCCGGCATTTCAGCCCCTTCCGGAAATTCAAGGTGAGGCTGGGTGTGGGGGTGTCTCAGTGCCCTGACCCCGAGCCTGGGAGTTGCAGGAGCCGAGCGGTGGGACGGATTTGCCAGCTGAGCTGGGAGAAGCTGGGAGTTCAGCAAGGCTGATGGACCTGGGCTTTGGCAGGCTGCGGCAGCCTGGGTGGAGGCCCTTTCCTGAGCACTGTTGTGCTTCATTTCTGGTACTGCCTAAGGGCTTTTTCATAGAAGAGAATTAAATAAGAAAGCCCGCCTCCCCCACAAATCATAAAAAAATAAATATCACTTCTAAGGGGAAATGAAATCACTGAGGCTGACATCACATGGGTGTATTAAATGATGCAAAAGCTGATACAAGTTTATTAAAACTTTATCATGCTGTAGTA
The DNA here is from genome assembly GCF_000703405.1 of Apaloderma vittatum. Lineage (NCBI taxonomy): Eukaryota > Metazoa > Chordata > Aves > Trogoniformes > Trogonidae > Apaloderma > Apaloderma vittatum. The sequence goes on from NW_009733993.1 coordinate 5,573, forward strand.
AAGCAGCACAAAGGTACCCAAAGTAGCGTTGGGTGACAGATGTGAGACTGACCCACAGCTTTGACGTTAAGGCCACACTTGGAAGAAGCTTGTACCGCTCACACGGGACTAACTCCTTCTGCCAGGAGCCAGGCTCCCTCCCGACTGCTCCACAGCAGCCCCGTGGGATGAATTGGGGCCAGTCCAGTCCTGTTGTAGGAGTGGCTGTGAATTCCAGCTTGTTCCCCTCTGTGCTACAGGTGATCTGCCTGACCGTCCTGGCATCGGTCCGTATTTACTACCAGTACCGGCTGGGCCACTAAGAACCCA
>NW_009733993.1:5891-11086 GCF_000703405.1 Apaloderma vittatum
CGGCCCCCCTAAAGCCCGCCCGCAAGCTGATCGACGCCTGCGCCTTCAGGACCTACCGGCACTGGGTGAAGAAGGGAGAGGCGCAGAACAGAGCTGCCCTCTTCGAGAACACCTGCAAGGCCATTTTACTGACCTTGGCGGTCGAGGAAGGGCTGTTTTGATTGCCGCTGTGTAAGCCGACGAGTTTGCTCAGAGTTAAGGCAAGTAAAATCTTTGAAAATGAAACAGTGGTTTCTTTCACTTTTTCCCAGAGATACAGATGGCTTCAGGTCTGGTGCAAGTGCAAACCCGACAGAGGGCAGCAATTTGCCCCCGGGGTATGTCCCAGGTGAGATGGGGACCGATGAGTCCTCTGGCCAGGGACATGCCCCATCGCGCTCCCTCATGGCAGCCCCGTGCTGGTGGTCATGGCGGGCTGCAGCGTTCACTCGCTCTGGGTGAGGATCGGAGCAGCGCCGGCCCAGTCGCACACGCACACGCGCTCCTCAGCTTATTGACAATGGACACCGAAAAGAGCTGTGACAGCTACCGCACCAAAAGGACTTTAAAGACAGACCCCCCTGCCTGCTCCTCCCAGGCACTGCTCGTGCCCAGACATCCCAGCACAGAAAGGAGTTTTAACTGAAAGTATTTATTTTTAGTTTTTAAAACTGGGTTTAATGAAAGCGACTGTCAGGGGTTACTGGTCATCTCCACAGGAGAAAATGCCTCCAGGTCTTCCCCAGCAACCTCCTCAGAGCTCAGGTTTGCTTCGGCTTTTCTTGGCCGTGACGGGCAGGACATCAGCAGCGCAGCGGAAGCTGAGGTTGTCAGAGGCCGAGTCTGGCGTGTTCCCCATTCTCACGGGGGGAAAAAAGAGACCTGAAATCAGGGATCCTTCCTAGCTAATGCTTAAATTGTTTCACATGAGCCTCTGTAACAGACTAGACACATTTTCCACTTCCCGTGAATAACCGCAAGAAAAGCATTCTAAATACTTGGTGGAAAACACTCAAGAAGTGATTAGGAACATATTTATAGCAGTAAAACTTCTGGCACTATTTGCAATATGTCTTCCTAACTGTTTCTCAGAAAAAAATGAGTAGGAACAAACAAATGCCTTTTAAAATAACTCCCCCCTTCCACATAAAACCAAGCCAGAAGAAATCACTGTGAAACATCACCTGGGCAGTGCCCAGACCCACCTGGTAGTAACACGAGCTTTATGATTTGCGGACCCGTCCGCGGTATCGATCCATGAGGCCCCTCTCAGGACCTGCATGTTCTGAGCGCGCTGCCTCGGGGAGAGACCCGGAGTCACGTACTGGGACGCGGTCCACTCCCACGTGTTGCCCAGCAGGTCGTAGAGCCCTGAGACATGGATGGATTTGCATCAGGTTTATGAGAGCACGTTCACAAGGGCTGCAAAAGCGTTTGGTGTATGGAGGGGGGCCACAGTGTTAAAGCATCACTGCAAGAGGGGGATTTAACGGTGAGACTGGGAACCAGCAGCTCTTTACTCTACTGCAAGCTGCCCCCTTTACAACTGGACCTTTAATATGTTTCACTGTTTCCCATCTGCATGAGGGGCTCGGGATTTCCAGGTAAATCACATCAAAGCGCAAAATAACTGACGTCTAATTAAAAGCAGGGGATGTTTTGTGCACCAGGTGCACATCAGCCAACTCTAGTGACAACCATCAGGGCTTTTGCTGGGCTCGGTTATTCGATCAAGATGCTGATGTGGTCACACATCGTATCTGAAACTCTGCCACAACTACAGGATTTTATAATTAGTGTTAGTTTAGGAAGCAGATGCCATTCCCAAACCCAGGGTGGAGATGCCTGCTCCGTACCGTAGTTGTTCTGAGGAGGGAACGCTGCCACCGGCGAGACGCCGTGATAACCGTCTTCGGCCGTGTCGACCCTTGGGAAATCACCCTGTGGAAAGGAAGACCCCTCCAGGCAAAGACCCGCTGGGGAGATGACACAAAATCCTGCTCATCCCACAACTGCATTACACTTAAATAAGAAAAAAAAAATTGCAAATTAACTCTACGTAGCATTTCTGGCCAAGAGATGAGCCGTCTAATGTTCTCCCAAGACACCTCCTTTTCAAACAATTTTATGTATGAATTTTTGGAAGCACTGAAATCCTGGTTTCCCAGGGAAGCTGGGCCGAGTCTGCTCCCTTCAAAGATATTTTGGACAACCCACGAAGAGCTGAATTTCAGTACCCTGTGGGTAAGCCTGTGTTGCTTCCCAGGACCACACAGCCTGCCTGGGCACCCAGGTTGAGTAAAACACCACCCTCCAAAGAGCTCCGCGTAGATGGGGTGATCTTTAGGTCTTACCTGCCACAGATTTGTACGGTTCAGCTGAAACTTGTTTCCCCAGGGATACACCCTTTCTGCCAAAGAGGAAGAGACAACTGTTACCCCTGTGCCGCTCCAGCCTCTGCATTTGCCTGTTTTTACCCAAGCTTTTACGACTGTCTTTTTCTGCTCAGAAAAGATGGGAACTGGCAACAGCTTCCTGGTTACAAACCATCGGTCGTGCCAGGGAGTCCCACACTCTCCCCAGCAATCCCAGTGGCTCCTTTATGCCAGCAGCAATGTTGGGGGGCAGGGGGAACCTTTCCTTGCCCCAAACCCCTGAAATGGTATTTTTAACTGGCAGAAGTGCTTTGTTTAGGAAAATACATTGAGACCATAAATAAGCCACTTCTTCCTATATTATCACTATTATTATTAGTTCAACTCTGGGGCCAAAAGAGGTGGTTTGGCTCCTCAGATTAATCTCTGAAAACATCCCTGGATGGAGGTTTGGTAGAACTAATGTTACTCAATGTCTCAGTTTGGAAAAAGGTCAGAGCTTGATACGTACGCTCCAGTCCTCCCCTGGCAGCAAATTCCCACTCCTCCTCCGCCGGGAGCCTCTTCCCTTTCCAAGCGCAGAACGCCCGCGCATCGTTCCAGCTCACGTGCAGCACCGGGTAATCCAGCCTGTCCTTGATGCTGGAGCCAGGACCTGAGGGCTGGGAAGAATTGCATCAAACAGATTTTAATTAATTTTACACATTTTTCAATTACAAAGGGACTAAAGGACAGAAGAAGCCAATGTGGGGAACGTGCAGCAAGCAGAGATGCTGGTTTTTCCCTAAGTTCCAGCACACACTAAGACGCTCCCAGCACAGAGAGGACTCACTGTGCCGGGTTTTTACTCACCTGTCGCCAAAAGGCCTTCTCGATGGGCAGCCACCAAGGGGCAGACTGGGAAAAGAAACAACCCCAGATTAAAGCTGAATTGGTGACAGCCCTTGACACCACCCTAGAGCAGCGCGCGTAAAGAAGAGCGCGTGTTAGTCTGGAACTTGTTTCGTGCTGCTGTTTGAGCTGGGATATCGCAGGCATTTCGGCAGCGCTTTCCAACTGAGTAGAGATGTCTGCCTTTAGTGTGAGAAAAGATGAAACGGCCTGTGCTGTTTAGTTTTTCTGTTTTAAAGTTTGATTAATAAAGTACTTCGAAACGCGCTTTGCTCTCTCCCAGCTCACTGGAGCATCTCACGAGTCCAGCCTGATGGTGGTTGGAGAGGATGTAAACAGGGGAACACATGAATCAACCCAGGCTCAACCCTGCCGTTAGTTTCAAAAGCAAAATAGCCCAAGACTAAAGGAAAACCACTGAGCGTGGCCAGGCTCCGCACTGAGAGGAGGCTGCTACTCGGTAGAAAAGCAGTGCCGGCCAGGGTCTCCCCTCCTGGTTTGCTTTTTTTTTTCACTTAAAACAGAGGGGTCAGGCAGGGCTGTGACCAGAAATACCATCTCCAGCATCATCACTGAAACTCATCCCCAGGGCATTTAGATTTACCTCCAGCTTCTGGGTGACTTTTGTTTTCAGCTCTTCGGATACAAAATCCTCAAAGACAAAGCTCCAGCCAAACGCTTCTGCTTCTGTTTTGTACTTCTGTTCTCTGACAAACTCCCTGGCACAAATACAACATGCTCAGGAGGCTGGGTAAGAGTCCTGCAAGAGTGATGCCACCAAATCCAGCGACCTGCGCACGCGACAAGTTCAGAGGAAGGCAAAACACACACAACCCACAGACGCCCCATCTGCGGAGAGTCCGGCTCCTCCCCAGCCCAGCTCCAGTTGGCCTGATGTAATTTAACAGATAAAATAGTTCTGAACGGCATCTGTTAACCGATCTGGTGGTTTTAATGTTACCTATGCAGATAAACGCACCCTGCACCCCTGTCCTCCATAAAATGTAACAGTTGCACAGGTCAAAAACCCCTTAAAAGCCACTAAACCTACGGCTGCTGACAGGTCAATGTTCCCAAAATGCAAAAACACATCAAGCACTGTGGCAGAACCTCACCCTGTTTCTGTCCCACCTGTTTCCCCCTTGCCTAAATTGCAGTAATGGCTGTTACTGGGTGCTGCTGGGCAGTGACTGGTGCGTGGAAGTGTTGGCTTTTTTTAACCAACACAGGCTCAGCAGGCGAATAAAGGCATTCGTTAGTACAAGGGCTTCTATAAAATATTCACTAGTGGGAAGTGAACCCACAGGAACCCTAAATGTGAAGCAGCAGGGAAAAGGGAAAGGGAAAAAGAGAAGGAAGCACGTTTGCAAGCTACACTGATGAGATGCTCCAGCTTGCACCGCAGATGATTTATTACTGCCAAACATATTTTTTTGTTCTAATGACAGCGCTGGGAGGGTCCAAGTGTTGCTCTCAGACCCCGTCCCCCACACCCAGACCCTCCCCGGAGCCACCCAGCCCCTGCGAGCCCAAACCTCCGCCCATACCTGAAATCCCCGTTTGTGACAGGGAACCTGTCGAGAGCGAACGGCTGCACCGTCCCCTCCCTGACGGGCCCCTCTCCACTGCTCTTCTCCAGGGAACCGAATCCCATCCGAAACGTCCCCCCGGGCAGCTGCACCATGCTTTCATCCTTCCCGAACACTAAAAGCAAAGAAATTCTGAGTGAGAACTTTGATTTTTAAATGTGACCGTGGAGGACGAGTTGTGCGTTGTTTGCCAGAGAGTAATTTTATGTACTGGAGGTAGGGTCCAGTATGATTAAATATACATAAAATAACATGCAGAATACACTATTATATAGAACATATTATCTCTAACATACAAAATAGATTGTATTTTATATATATATATATATAACACCGAAATGACTATGGTTAGCATCTGCAG
>NW_009733994.1:0-3210 GCF_000703405.1 Apaloderma vittatum
CAAACGTTTTTGGGGGTTTTTTTTAGAATTTTCAATGAAGATTATCATGCATTTTAACGCCAATATCTATTTATATTAGCTAGTCTGCTTTCCCCGCAGTCCTGGCATGGCAGGAAGCACCGAAGGCTGAAGGGAGGAGAACTTTGCCCATTTAATCAAACCTACCCTTTCTTTACTGCCATTAATAGTAAGTAACCACTCCAGAGGGATGGCCTATAAATACTTTGCCAGCCAGGCCTGGGTTCAGCTAGAATCGGGGCAAGATCTTGTATTCTTTAAATTAGTAAGACACCGCAGCAATGCTAAGTTAAAGCTACATCAGCGTTTTCTTTAACGACCTGTAAATACTAAGCTTTCAAACTGGGAATTTTTATGACCTCCTTCACCTGCAGACTTTGCTGGTGTGGAAGGAACAGGGGGCAAAGTAAAAAAAAAAAAAGAAAAAAAATCCCACCCAAACTTCTCTACATACCAAAACACCGTAACTTTTTATTATCTGATGCCTCTTTCAACATGGGAATAAATTCCACTTCTTAGTGAATTAACACATTTCTTTCACCGGAGAATGCTGTTATCACCATTTTGTAAACATGGAAACTGAGACAAAGCAAGGGAAAGTTTACTGTCGGGACTTGGGCGGTCCAGGACCAAATTCTTCTGACTCCTGGAGCTCCAGCTCAGTGACAAAACGGTCCTTCCTTCCTTCCTCCCTCCCAGCTTTTACTGATAGATGCACGCAGGCATGAATTTCCCAGTATTTTTTTTCTACATCTTTAGGATTTACATCAGTGCTTGAATATCAAATGACTGTCAGGAAAATGTTTCACCAGCAGCTCTGAAAACCCAAGGGAAAGCCCTTTCTATTGAAATTCAAAGCAAAGATGATTAAAATTTAACAAATCTGATACTAAAGTTCAAACGAGCATCCCAAAAATCAGTGAACTGTCACGGAGGGGTCTACTGTGCCCGGTTTCTGATTGCTCCAAGAATTTAAGAGGAACCAGCCCTCCTCAGTGTGTTTCAGCCTTTCTGCCTCAGACCCAGACACCGCGAAGAGTTGCCAAGGAGGCACAGGCAGAACTAGAAAGTCATCAGAGGGGTCTCAACGCTTGATTAACCGCTTTTTCAAATGAGTATGCTAAAGCCAACCCCTCATTTTTTGGCAATCACACCTTAGAAACTTGTGTCAGGGATGTGCTGTAGGTATGAGAGCCCAAACCAGCATTCTAAAATAGGGAAAACTGCAAAAATTTTAAGTCTCCACTTATACAATGATTCAATAACCCTGTATGTAGTGTCCTCTCTTGCTGTTCTGTGTTCTGCAGTTGTAAAGTTATAGTTTGTTTGTTTGCTTTTTAAAGGCAAGTATAAAACTGTAAAAACCAAGCAAACACACCCCAACAACCCCTTTCCTTCCGCTGACCAGGGATCCTGCCTCACGGCTCCCCTCCGGCTGCTAATGGATTCCACATTCCCGCACGTGGCTCCACCTGGCACATCTGAACCGGGCAGAGTCAGCCTCTAGTTGTTCTACACATTGATTTAGACTGACAATCCCTAATTCTTATGAGGTGCGAGTGAGGACATTATGAGAAGAAATCATTCATCTCGCAGCAGCAGTACGACGAGATTCAAATTATCTCTTTCATGTGCCCGTCGTCAAATGAAAGATTGCATCAAAATGAGCAATAAGAGTATTTTTTCTTCCTCCGCTGACACCCATCTGATTATCTCAGAACACATTAATGAAATGACTCTCCCAGGCTGCTCTTGCATACTGTTCCCATTATACCAATAGGGGAAAAAAAAAAAGGCAGAAGTGGGTTCAGTGGCTTCCCTACCGTAACATCAAAGCCTGGAATCAAACCCAGATCCTGCTCCCTGCTTGAGCTACGCTTTCTGAGGAGTGTCAGGAAGGAGTCCCTAAAGTTTCCGTGGCTTTGTTGTGACACAATCCACTTTTCTGCACAGTTATCAAAAGCCAATAGGTGCTGTGTCAATTAAAAAAATATACAGCCCTGAGAAGGACAAGAAATGAGATGAATGGCTCTCAAGGGAAAATGCCCTTTTGGAAATATTCCACTAAAGAGAGCACTAAGGACACAGTTAACCTGTTATTTATTTGGCTTCCAAGCATTATCTAGATGAAACGTGCAGTAAATAAAGCAGACAAAACCTCCTTTTTTTTAAGAAACACCTTCTTCTCGTCTCTGTGACCACTCCAAATTCTTTACAAGGGCTATGGGATTTGAGGCACTTCTGAAAAACATTTCGATCAGGCTTGTCAGCTATTTATTTATGTCACCAACACGAACATTCAGAAATTATTAAGGGAGAAAGATGAGAGAAAGAAAAAGATACGAGAAAATGGCATCGTTAGGACTGCTGAGAGACTCAGCTTTTAACTTGTCAAGAAAGTCAAAAACCGCCATGAATGTTTACTGAAAAAACAGGGAGCATGCAAAAAAAAAAAAAATCGCTGCGGAATTTCATCTTGTGCTCTGACCTATAAAATTACAGCGGCTGCTCGCAGAGGGACAGCTCGTACTGGGGGGCCCCGCAGGATACGTGCAATTACAGCGAGAGCCAGAGCTCCGCGATGGCCGTGACAACTTACATATGAAAGGTTTGACAGTGCTGTGAATGTGCTTGTGTTGTTTGAGGCCAGACGAGGTGGCGAAGGTTTTGCCGCAGTCCGGGCAAGCGTGGGCCCGCGCGCCCACGTGCTGCGAGCGGATGTGCCGCTGGAGGTTGCTGGGGTCCGTAAACACCTGGGAGAGAAAACGCCTTCGTCAGGGAGGGAAGGGATCGGGAAGGAGAGCAGCGCGCCCCTGCAACGCTCAACTGGTGTTGCGTTTCTGTCACCAGCGCCCGCCACTCCAGCGCGGGACACTTGTCCCATCGACCCTTCCGCCAGGTCCCAGCGCCCTCCCCCAGGCGAAGCCACCCGCGGTCGCCGTGTCCCGCACCGTACCTTAACACAGTTTTCACATTCAAAGCGTTTCCCACTGTCGTGAGACATCTGGTGCCGAATCAGGTTGGATTTCCAGTTGAAAGCCTTGGGGCACTGGTCGCACTTGTACTCCCGCTCCTCGGTGTGGATCACCATGTGCTGCTCCAGGCTGCGAAGAGAGACGGGCTGAGCTTGTGAGGGCAAAAGCCCCTGAGAAGAGGCGGTGAGCGGCACGTTGACCGCAAGAGGTGCGGCGG
>NW_009733994.1:3230-8337 GCF_000703405.1 Apaloderma vittatum
TCTACTTCGCAGGTGGAAGCTGCCCCGTTGTGCCTCAAAGTGTCGCTGTGTTTTACGGTATTTCTTATTACCTCCCCGAGTCCATTGACAAGGGGGAAAGGGAAGGTAAAACCAGACCTGACCCTGCAGGTTTCTGGAGCGAAAAATGAGCACTTTGTGGCCAAGACTTGTAGAGCATCCCCGCAGGGAAAGACAAGATATTAGCTGCCGCTGCCGACACTATCACGTTGCCGTTTTCACGGGCACAAAGCCCACAGCTTCCCAGAACGCAGCGACTTGACGTTGGAAGGAAACGCGATCAGGTGCAAACACATTTCACTTCTAAATGTCAGACATCTTTTATTACTTAACTCGGCAATTTCACCCTCTGCCAACTGGCAGCCTCTCCCAAACCAGGAGGACGATGGCAAACCCGAGCGCCTGCTGGAAAAGGGCCACAGCAGGGATGGCTTCTCCCCTCCCCGGGCAGCGCCGGGCCACCAAACCCGCTGGGACAGGCACGAGAAGCCACTCCAGGTGGCAGCAGGGCCAGCGTGGAGCCTGGGAAGCCATTCCCGTGAAGTCTGAGTTTTGTAACACGTATGGGGCAGGCTGGACCTCTCAGCCCTGAGAAACGAAGGGAGAGAATTTGCATCCTCCGCTGCCTTCAGCGCGGTTCAACGGGAGTTACAAATACTCCTCACGGCGAATTCTCATGAAGGGCAAACTATGCGAAATCTGCTACTGCTCGAAACCCCTACAGGTCGATATTAAACCGTTGCTATGGAACTTTAAAGTACGGCTTTATTTTTTATAGGAACGTTAAAACTAAACACTGCTGGAAAATCCCGCCAGTCTTCATTAAGGGCTGCAGGACGACTTCAGAGCAAGTAACCCCTGGGTGTTTCCACAGAGCCTGAGGGATTTAGAAACCCAGAGGCTGACTCGGCCTTGACCCACCCTCAGGACCACGCTGCTCTCCCTCTTCTCGGCTGCCTTTGGGGACCTGCATCCCCAGTGGGACCAGCGCCCTGGCCCCAGGCACCAGCAGGTGGGGCAGAATGGACTCGCCGTGGGCTCCTGTGAAACTCCCGGCGTAAAGGCTGACCCCACTGACAGTTGACCTGAAATCTCTGTGCCCTGATGGTATTTGCATGGGCAAGGCCACCCTGCAGAAGGTGGCTTCATCGCGATGGGGCCTGGTGGGACCAACACCTGCCCGGCAGCTCTGCAGAGGGACCTGCGGACCGGCAGCCTGCCGGTCCCTGCAAGCACCTCCTCTTCCTTCCAGCCACTTCATTAACATTTGGGAACATGCCCCTCATAAACTGCTAATCCACTCATTTTAAAGAGGCCACATTCATTTTGCTAAAGAAACAGTCTTCTTTACACCACTAAATTTTTTACGTATATAAAGAAATATATACCTTTCATATACTTATATAAAAATACGTTCCTGTTAACTGTGATTTATGAGTTTGTTTAGAGCAAATATGGACAAACTAATATGCTGTTTAGAGGCAAGTACCTACTGGGATTAGCAAAACATTTATTTATTTAGTCAGCTGCTAAATGCTCAATTTCAGTTCCCCAGTGGCACTCTCGATTTGATCTGTATTAACTTCTGAAAAATTATAAGACCATCTAGGTACGCTGACTGGATATATTCTGTGTTTTGGCGGCTTTCTCGGTGCATAAAGCGCAGCCGACGGATGGGGGAGGGATGGATGTGGACATTCTCTGCCAGCTCCACTAAATCCATCAGCCCACCAACTGCTGATGTTGCTGACTCTTGCTTTCCCCTAAAGGAACTTTACATCACTTGCTTTAAAAAAGAACCCAGCCCAAAGATCTGGAACCGATGGTCTAAAAGGCAGCGCTCACAACGAGCCTGGGAGCCGCTGTCACAAGCCCAAGCATTTTCCAGGCTCGCGACCTGGCGTATCTCCATCAGAGTTCAGGTGGAAACACCTCGAAAAGGCTCCCCCATCACCAAGGGCTGCTCAAAAATTGGCAATCCAGGCTAGCACGCACACTTTTGCCTCAAGCCCGAGGTTGTGTTGAGCACACCGATGACCAGTGCATGTTCTGCCACATTTCCTTCTTAATGACAAGGTCTGTACAGCAACGGTCAGGAGTGATCACTAAAGGGACAAAACTTAAACTTCTTCTGTTTCCGTTAACCCTCTCCAAAGGGAGATGGTGCCAGTGCAGGTCCCCAGGGGGAGCCAGGGAATGCAAAGAGCAGAGGATGCACACGTTCCAAAAGGGTATTTCCTAAACCAACACAAAACCTGCAGAGTGCTGGCAGCTAAAGAGGAGAAAGTTTCTAACACAGCTAGAGAGATAAAAGAGTTGGAATTTCTATTAAAACAAGACAGTTTGAAAACATTTAAAGGAAATTCTCCTTTTCCTGTCAGGTAAATAAATAAAAAAATAAATAAGTAAATGAAAGAGCACTGCAGCCTCCTAGCATCTAACCAAAAGCAGCCAACGTGAGCGCAAGGTGAGAAATAAAGACCTCAAACTGTGCGAGCAGAACCGCTCCACAGGGATCACTGCCGGGCCGTGGCCATTGCCCGCCTTCACACCACCCACAGCAGCCCGGAGCTGAGCTCTTTTCAGAACACAGAATCCAGTGGAATGTTCTTTAAGTAAACTACATTTTTTTAAAATAGATTTTTCACTTACCTAAATCAAAGATCTGAGAGTAACACCACCATTAAGTTCAAAATGACTAATGCTGGTGAGCGTATTTTTAAATTTGTAGCTGAAATGAAACAAGGCTTTAAGCCCAATGGTTTTGCTCCGCTTAGTAGATAGCAGAGGATGGCCAGTTCTCACAATTTTGTAACAAATCCTGCTGTGCGTGGGGTTTGCTCCTCTAAGAAGTCAATCGAAATGAGTATGTGAGAACTTCAGACAAAACCAGCTAAAACTCTAGTGCTGTGGAGAAAACTTTGAAAATACAGCCCAGGAGTTAAAGGCTTAGGATGCAAATAAACACAATTCTAAAATGATTCAAAAAACTCCCAACTTTTTAAACCCAATATTTAGCCATTTGAGTCTCATATTGCTAATGAATCAGAAATCTCAATGATCTCTGCTTTAAAGCTGCATTTATTACTGTCACAGTAGGCTTGAAAGATGTAAAGGAATTTTTCCTTTTAAAAACTGTTTAATTCTTGTTAGAATTGCCTTATAATAATAACTGAATCATCACTGCAAATAAAAATATGAGCTGGAGAATATCCTATCTTCTTTCTTTCCTTGTCACCTTTCTATTACAAAAATGCTTAGTGAACACAGAACTTTTTCAAGAACATTTTCTATTAAAAAAATATGAAAATTTGATGGGAACACAATTTGTTAAATTGCTTCTGCAATACTAAACAGGAGCTCATGACCATGCTAAGAGTTCGTAGTGTAACAACACCTCACACCCGCTGATCCCAAATGTCCAAGAATTAAACATAAAATGAGTCTCCACGCAAGTGGCAGAACGCGATCGCCTTGTTTTCCCTCCGGGCCGGATCACACGGAGCAGATGCTGCAGATCCCAACCAGGTCTATCAACCCACCTGCCACAGCCCTGAAAAAGTCACAGGGAACTTGGAAAACAGCTGCTTAAACTTTATATTGCCAACGGCCTGCGGGCGCTTCTACCAACTAAGGAAACGCACCAGCTGGAAATAAAATGCTGTCCAACAGCCAACGACCTGAAGGATCCTAAACCCAACGCTCACCAACCCGACGGAGAAAGGAGCGGGTCTGTCCCGGGGCTGCCCAGCTCCCACCCCGGTCCCCTGCTCCCATCACCGGGCAGGAGCTGCGGTGAGGGAAGGGCCAGAGGAGGCTCTGGCAATATTCCAGTACCTGTATTTATTGGGAAACATCCTCTCACAGTCTTTGCACTCATAGACCTGTCCATCTCCAAGACTTTCTTGCTTGATCTCGTTGTTCAGGGTCTCGTAGAGGGAGCTGACGGCGTTGCAGGCGTACTTCTTGTGTCGCCGCAGGTCAAGCTTTGACTGAAAGAGTTCGTCACAGTCCTCGCAGCGAAACGTGTGCTCTTCTGCAACAGACAGAGAAGAGGATTTTGACTCGTGGGTCAGGAAGTTTGAGCGAGTCTATTTTAACCAACACTGGGCTTGTAAAGAAAAGGTAATATTCTGTGAGGATCTATCAAACGAACGTGCGCACACACACAGAGGGAATTTGTAAGTGACAGGAGAGAAGCCAAGGCAGGCTGTGCCAGCAGATTGCTTTCACTTTAAGCATTAAGAAAAAAAAAATCATCACACAAACGGGAGAGATTTTGTTTTCTTTCATCTGGCTTCTGATGAGATGTAGAGCCCTACAAGAATTAGCAGATACCTGAAACACTGGGGCCGTTCTGGAAAGCTTCGCTTGTGTCAACGAGGTTTTTTAAAATACGGACAAGCTTTTCCTCAGAAGTGGCTGCCGGGGTGAAAAGGAACAAATCATACTCATATACAGGCAGATACTGAGAAGAGCAAACTGCCACGGCACAAACCTGGAGAAGTTCCTTTCTAAAAAATATGTCTTTCTGCTATCCTCTTAACTCGTCCCGCACAACCACAGAAGAACAGTGTGCCATGAAAACTGAGGAGTTCAAACCACAGTACCACAGAAGAAAGAAAAGAGTCAAATTCTTTGTTGTTCTGCTCGTGTGGTGTTTTTTTTTTTTTTAAAAAAGGATCTAATTCACATAATAAATTACTGTAGTCAAGGTCAAACAAATTAAAAAAAGGGCAGCTATTATTAAGTTTACAAGGCAGCATCCTGACCAGAGTGCCAAGCCAAACAATCAGCTCGGAGCTGTAAATTTTCCAGGAGAACAAGCTCTGCGAGGGAGTGGGGACAGCTCTGCGTTCCCCCACCCAGCCGGACGCGGCACCGTCCCACCGCCCGCCGGGGCCGCATCTCCCTGCCCTGCCCTCCTGCGCGGGGCTCTGCTCCCTGCCAAGCTATGTTCTCTTTTTCTGATAATGTTACTCACAAAAGGAAAGCCTGTGGTAAAACACTTTAGCTCAGAGGGGTGGAAATACTGCGAGAGGTGCAGCCAGAAACCGCTGCTGTGAGCCAGCGGGTCCATCCCCGACGC
>NW_009733994.1:8361-13347 GCF_000703405.1 Apaloderma vittatum
GCGTTGGCCTTCGGGGCTGCTCCTCCACCCGGAGCTGCTCTCAAATCCTGGCACCTCCCAGCAAGCCCTTGGCTTAAAGTGCCCTGTGCACTCCTTTGCCCCAAGTTTTGCAGAATTACAACCACCCAGGCTATGCTTCAAGGCCCGAAATTGTTAATTTTGGGTTAATTCTGTACAAAGTGTGACAGGAGCGCAAGCAGAGGCAGCGTCACACCCAGCGACCGCTGCTTCCCCGCCTGAACTCGGGCAGTAATCTCCTCTCTCCGCTGCTCTCAAAACAGCTTATTTAAACTCAGGCTGTGGTTTTCGCCCCGCGCCCCTGCACGCGGGGAGCCCGTGGCTTGCCTCTGCGGTGGCTGAGAAAGGCAAGATCCTACGAGGTGCGACAGCGAGCCGCGCAGGCAGATCAAACCCCGAGCGCTCCACACCTACACGGAAAGTATCGACATGCCCACAAACTGGAAAAAGTCAAACACAGCTGAGAAAGAAAATACCACCAAGACACAAGCAGCGCAGTCTGGCTATTGCCCCAAGCAGCGCGACAAGTTCACGCAAAGGATGAAGAAAACACGGGGATGCGACAGGATTTCCTGAGAAGGAGGGGGATGTAAAAAGAAATAAAATCCAGCAGGTCCATGTGTTCTTTTGGAGGGGAAACAGGGTCTTGACTGAAAAAGGAGAACTGAGGGAAGAAAATACCCATATCCTTCCCATTTCAGCTGGTTCCCATGCATTGTGTGCTCTGAAACTGCCAACAGCAGCCTCACAGTGAAGTGGATCAGGCCCCGCTCTACTCCTCAGAAATTCTGCCTGCTAGGCTTTTATAGAACAGTACCAACAAGTATCTCGTGTATTTTTTGTCCCTGGGAGGGGAAAACCTAGAAATCAGGGATATTGAGAGACTGTGTATAACCTACCGTTAATATAATCCAAACTACTTTCTACTAGGAAAAAGAAAATATAGTATTGCACTGTCTTGTTATTGCATTTTACTTAAAACAGGAGCATGAAGCGTACTGGCCGGGGAACTCCTGGCTACCTTCACCTCTTCTAAAAATCCTAAGAAACTCCCAGCATCTCTCAAACCTAAAGTGGCAACTCCCCAGACCTGAAAACTTGGAATCAAGGAGACAGATTTTTTTTTTTTTACTTCAGAGAAAAAGCATCAAAATACCTCCTGCAAATCCATACTAAATTCTTCCTACTTCACTTTGAGATTTACATGATTAATTGTACCTTATTTCACCCCAAGTAGGCTCTAGGAACCAGAAATCCACTCGGAGTTTGGAAAACTGACCAAGGAGTATAATTTACTATGCACCTGGCTAAAGACGGACAACTCAGAAGCACGCCCTCCCCCAGCACGCAGCCTGACAGCACTACCTGTTGTTATCAACGGGAATAACAGATTTTTGTCCTTTCTAGGAGATTACAGAGCAGACAGACACACGAAACAGATGAATAGCCTCAGTAATAACTGCTAGAGAAGAGATTTTGGCTTCTAATTCTCCTTGTCATTTGTCAGCAGAATTAGGGATTTCACACGATGTACACACCCGATAACACCATCCTCAGCACGTCCGTTTTCTGCTTTTGCATTTGCACACTTTCAGAGCTGCACAGATTTTGCAGCTCCATCCCTTGCACGTCCCTGAACTGCAAAAGCTCTGTCCACCTTGTACGGGCTCATGTCTCAGTAACAACATTCCTCCTCCATCTTCAAACACAACAGCTTTTTTCATAGGAAGAGGAGAAGGGTGATAAGAAAAGAAAGGCATGTGCTTCAGAGCATTGGGGTTTAGAAAGAGATTTTTTTTATTAAAGTGATAGAGGACAGACAAAAATACTATAAAAAGTCTTGTAGTCACACCTTATATCATAGCATCATAGAATGGCCTAGGCTGGAAGGGACCTTAGAGATCATCCAGTCCAACCTCCCTGTTGTGGGCAGGGACGCCACCATCAACATCCAACACTCATCCTCTGGCATTCCCACTTCTGAACTTCTAGAAGGGTAGAGATCAGACTTCTAAAAAAATACCTCTGCAGGGAAAGGACCTGCCCTGCAGACCAGGGGCCAGATCATCACCCTTCAAAAATGAAGCTGAAGTAACAAAGAAGGCTCAGCCTGAACTAAAAAGAAGTATTTTATGCCTTCAGATCAGAAACCCACTTTGTAGACCTCAGGTTCATTAAAGGGGTTCTTTTTTTCCCCCTTCTTTAAGCACCAAAAGTAAAAATATTGCCCTTGGAAACAAGTCTTCATTAAAGTTTTCTCTGTTCTTTAAGCACCACAAATGAAAATACTGCCCTTCAGAAAAGGTTACTACTTTGGTACCTTACAGGGAGAAGGGGATAAAAAGAAAAGAAAAATCCAGTTACAAAAAAATTGCTGCCTGCTCTCTGTGTCTTGTTTGTCAAATCTATGGTTATATGTGCCTATCTGAAGTTCCATCAGTAACACTCAGGACAAAGCAAAAGAAAAATAAATCAGTGCCTAATAGCTTTCAGAGAAACCAAGGGGAACACAATTATGTGGCATCTACATGCTAATCTACCAGACTTGAATCTCAAAGGAGTTCAAGTGCCCTACTCAAAATTCCTGCAGTGATAAGGGGTCTGCTGTGTTTGGCTGGGGTTTGGATAAAAGATTTTTATGATAATTATCTTTGTGCGGAACAATTTTGTATTTTCGTTCTTGCTAATTCAGAATCGAAATGGGGGTGCGAGGCAGCAGGCAGATAGCATTTCTGGGAGTAAAAAGTACTAAGAAGTCAAATATTTAACGCTGGCCTATTACCATTTGAAAGCAATTATGTGGCAAAAGCACTAACCATTACCAGGAAGACACAGATCAATGTTACATAACGACAACGATGGAAAACAAGGAGCACTTTTTGCTTGTTCACATAAAAGCCTGTTAGAAAAGGGAACTGCAAAACGGTGGTGAGTCTGATTTCTCCCTGACGTCAAGAAAAAGTACGTGTTACATACCAAAATTATTCATCTCTGTGCATCGGTCTCGAGAAAATTACTAACTTTTCTGGAGAACGCAGGGAAAAAAATCCCAAACCTGACATCCCAGTGAGACAGCAGCTACCTGTCCTCCGCTTCAGCACGAGAGCTGTCAGCAGCACTAATCCTCAAACTGTCCATTGCCCCAGAGATACTTCCAACTAACTGGGTGTATTGTGTGTACAGTCTTAAACAGATTCACCGCAAATGCCAATCTGAAAATTATGTCTGTACACTGGTAAAAAAAGATAATCTGTAGGGCATCCAGGTGAGACAACTCAAATTTCAGTAATTAATTTTAGAATTTTCCAACTAATAGTTTAAAAATGACTGGCAGATGAGAATATATAAAGTGGTCATCAAATAACAATGTGAAACCTGCAACAGGCTCTATATTCAGTCAATGAACTGAAAAATACATAAGTAAGAGGCCCTGATAACCTCTTGTGTACCTTTATGTTGTTCTCTAACTTCCACTGTGACCAAAAGTCAAGGAAATTAAGAACGCTAGAAAACAGAGCAGAACTTTACAAGTCCAGGCTGATTTGATTTCATTTGGGGACCCCGGGGATTAAAAAGGCACCTCAAATCATTCAAAACCGCTCCGTTCCTCAAAGAGAAGCGGCAAGTTAATCTGTTGCGTGCCTTGAGGTTAATAACAACTTGCTTGCTCTCATTGACAAGACAACTACTCTCACCAGAGAGGGAAAACAGGCATTGAAGAGTAACAAGTTACAGAAGGGGCAGGTACCGGAGCAGGTTTTGTCCCAGGGCAGCACTAACGGAGGTTCCCAGCGTTGCGGGTTTGCTGGCGAGAGGAGCAGAAAGGTCCTGTCTAGCACGAGAAGCCTTACCTTCCATGCTGGGCGCCATGTTCCCAAGGGAATAACCACCTTCCTTCAAATACACCAAGAGCTCTTCTCCTGGCTCAATTTCTTTAATAACTTTATAATAGATCTGGGAATTGGAAACAAAAATTGAGAGACACGTTAAATATGCAAAGACCTGCGTTTTACATTTTAAACCAATAACTCAAATTATTCCAGCTAACAGGGGAGGCTGTCATTTGATTTGTGTGATAATTGCTACCAAGAGCTCTTTTTTCTGTGGTTATTTTGCTCTGTGCGTGCCAGTGTTTCACGCAGCTCGGACAACAAAGCAGTATTTGCCTCTCTCCTCCAAATCACACAAAATCTCCCCATTGTTTCCCCTGCCTTCTATAAGTTTACAGCCAAGGGAAGATTAAAACGATGGGATTGATGCATTTAAGTCTCTGCTTCTCCAAGCCCAAACCAGCTTGAGGATGAGAGCTGAATAGGCACACCTTTATGGAGTTATTTTGTAGATTACTCTCACCTGGAGCCCGACGACCTGACCCCAACAGAAGCCACGGGGCAATGGGGTTACATGCGAGTGGACCCCAGTGGCCTCACTCCTGACAGGGGCAGAGTTTGTGGGGATGAAGAGTGGGATGGTAGTGGTCTGCTCAAGCTCGGTCGCTTCACCTAGGGGGGCATTTCATGACAACCTCCACAAGGAAAACCGCAAAACACAGCAGCAGAAGGAAATCATCAGGAGTTTGTGTGAAAGTGGAGCATCACAACTGCATCAGATCCAAGAGACTCTCTTTTTTGGAATTTTTTAAATTTTGGGAGTATGCCGGACCCTATCCTGTTCTAGCAATAATACCACGAGGGTTCAAGAGGTAACAGCTACGAACCGCGAGGTTTGATTGGCGCTGCCTTTAACAGCAACACATGAAATTCTTCTCCAGCCTGTCAACCACGTTTTACCCACAAGGATAAAAACCGCGCCGCCACTCGACCCAAACCCCCTCCGTGGGCTGCTCTTAACAGTGTCCTCAGGACGCATTTCTCTGCCCCCTTCCCCTTCTCCGTGGGGCTCCCCCGGCGGGTGCAGAAGGAGCCGTTGCCCGACAGGCTGACCCCAACCCGCGTTACAGCCGGTGCT
>NW_009733995.1:0-7434 GCF_000703405.1 Apaloderma vittatum
ACATTCTGTGATTCTGTGATTCTGTGATCAGAAGCTCTTCCCTGTTTGTGCATGCTCATTAGTCTTTTACAGGGTCTCCGGTGGACCTCTGAGACCCCTGGTGGTCTTCCCATCGTTGTCCTTTTGGCAAACTCTTGGGTTCCTTTGCCATATATGAGTATCTTTGGGTTCACAGCCTGCAGGTCTTGGTCAATTGATTTGCAACTTCTTGCTTGGGTAACATATATAATTACAGTTCATTTT
Source organism: Apaloderma vittatum (assembly GCF_000703405.1). Classification (NCBI taxonomy): domain Eukaryota; kingdom Metazoa; phylum Chordata; class Aves; order Trogoniformes; family Trogonidae; genus Apaloderma; species Apaloderma vittatum. The sequence goes on from NW_009733995.1 coordinate 244, forward strand.
TTTTTAACTCCCTTACCTTAACGTTCTCTGTTCTTGTGATTATCTTGTTAATCCTAGTGATTTTGTATCAAAAGCAGCTCTATAAGTGTATGTTGATGCTTTACATTTTGGTTTGATGAGTACCATTTGATGTTTTGGAAAATAAATATTACTAAAGAGTAATTAAAATTTCTGTGTTTAGGGGTTTTTGTATTTGTGTAATATATCTTTATTTGTTACCCCCTCTCCTATCCTTGAAAACATAGTTGTGATTATTAGATTTTATCCCATTTAGTATTCCTTAAATGAAATTTTTTAGGACAGATTTGAGATGTGCAGCTCTAAAGATTGTGCCTAGTCTCATTTTGTCACCAACAAAAAGAAATTGTTAAATGATAATTCCAGGTAAAAGAGCTTAATGTAAAAGTTTGACACTGAAAGCTGAAATAAATATCAAGGTGGCTTTTAGGGTTTTTTTAATTGTAAATAGTCCTTCCATGGTACTTTAAAGATGTCATGTGGATTTCCAGCATTATCTTGTAAAACTATAATATAAGCTTTAAATAACAGCAATAGTAGGTTTTATTCTGCTCATAAAAAGGCATTTCTGATGTTCCTACAGTGAATCATTAAGCTTCTTAACTGATCTTTTTCTTTTCCATGAATATTTTAAAAAAAAACCTCTTCAGAGCTCTACATCTCCTAATGCAGTAAGATCATTGCCTCTCATCGTGATCAATCCTGTCTTATTGATGCTTTAACACTCACCAGTCAGTGTGTGTTTAATTAGGGGACAACTTCTTGAATAGGACCGTTTTAGTTATTATATTTTTATTCCAGTTACTGGGTATGTTTCTGTGCAAAGAAAAAATGTGTGAAAACTATACAGATAGCTCTTCCTTGAGCAACTGGTGGAGAGGCAGGTTTTTCTGGTTATATGCCTCTTTACTTCTATGGCTCAATTTGTTTGCCTAAATAAAGGTGTGTAGTGTTATCTGGGACCCTTAAGAGAATCTGGTATCTCCCATTGGATCTAGTAGCTGTGGCAAAAGACCTAAAAAGGTCCCAATGAATGGACACGAATAATACATTAATGTATCTGAAACAGTAGCAGATCCCAACTTTTAGGAAACTGGACATCAGCCTCCGTGGTTCAGAGTGCCACATGTACATATACAGACAATGAAGGACAACGCATATGTTTTAATCAAGCCCAGAATTCACAGCAGGATGCTTGGAGAGTGTGCAGTCAAGAAGCGATGAGGATCTCTGAGGAAAAGTTTGCATGCCCTGAGAATCAGGGAGGCCTTTGTATAATGTCAAGTCTGAGTCATGCTCTCTAACCGTGACACATTATATCCCAACCTGCCTGAGTACTTGTGAAATTTTAAGTTAAAAACTTCAGTACTTACCTCTGTGGCCACAGACCACAAAAGAAAGCACCACCTTACTGGGAACCTAATACTATTATTGAATGCAGATTCCCATGTGCACATTTAAGCCCAGTAAGATGTCTGATTTAGTTATTTGTTCATTCATTCGTTCATCCATCCATCCAGTTTTGTGATGTTCACAGAAATCATTTCTCTGGTCCCAAGAAATTTTAAAAGATATTTTTAAAAATTCAAGGAAAAATTAGAGAGGGCTGTTCTACAGTCTGCCACAGTTCCACAGAGCATAACAAGGAGGCATGGGTGTCATATATGCATGTAAAGTCTGAAAGACTAGTGCTGATGATCGGTACTGGTTAAAAGAGTAGAAATTTAATACTACCTCTTCTACATTATCTGTAGAGGTTAGCCTCTAAAGCAATCTACTTCATCAGCTGCTCTTAAAGAATCTTTTTGGAAGGAAATTATGTCTTCTGAAAGCAACCTGGATATTGGCTTGTGGGGTGCAGATGTAAATGAATAGTGGAAAGGGAATGAAACAGTTAACAGGTCTGTCCCTTAGTTTATTCAAATGAGCAACATCTGCTTCTCATTCAGCTGTTGTGACATTTAAAAATAGATTGAGTAAAACACTAGGAAAAATATCTATAAAAAGAACAATGACATAAAGTAGAACATTATCTGTAAATCTTTACTGAATGTCAAAGCGATTCAGTAGCATCACCGATAGCACAAAATTCCAAAAAGGCATGCTTTTTATCTCCATAGCTATAACTTCCATAATTCTCAGAAGACTTTAGGTCAATTCTAAAAATAAAATGTGTCTTCAGTAGTTAGCCAAGATTCGTGTTTAATTCTTTTCAAACTGAAGTTTGCAGAGGTGGAAGGGATTGAATGCTCTGACCTTCTATAGATAAGAATCGGGAATACTTAAAGCAATTGGTTGAACTAGTCAAAGCACTGAGAAAGAGGTCAGCTCACTAAAAATCTTTAGTTCAAATTATAAAGAAAAGATTAAATACCTTTTACCAAGGTTTTAGCAAATCTTTAACCCACTGACTCCAGCAATATACACCAACATGTAAGACAACGATGCATTAATTAATCTCCAGTGGTATATTGTCAGCGTGTGATAACTACTGTATCATAACTGACCTTGTTTCTAATGCTGCTGGTTAGTCTGATGTACTTGCTTGCTCTATCAGGTATTTTCCAAGTTATTTCTCCTGTACAGCAGAAATGTCATTACAGGTAGATGTGAAAAGGGAACTGAATTTACAGCATATATTAAGGATTAACACTCAGCTTCACAAGTTTCCCTTATTCTGCACTAGCAGTGATACGTATGAGTGTGTTGCCATCATAATTTAAAAGACCATTTTAAGATACACTGCATTTTTTAAAATTTTCACTTGCTTACTGAATGAAAATGTTAAACATTGCTGATCTGCTAGTTTGCCTCTTACTGCAACACAGTGGAATTTGCAATGCAAATGTAGCAGGCAATCATAAAATGGGGAAATCCTTTGTGTTAAAGTAGAACATTGAAAAATGTCCATATCTTCCTTATGGACCTATATTTTTTAAAACTTTGAGTAAGTAGAGAGATAGATTGTGAAATATTCATAGATTCTCACTCTTCACGACATTAAAAAGGCACCAGACCTTATTAGATATGGGCATTCTACTTTTTTAAGATTTTGCTTCAAGCTGTTATATATTTAATGGCTGTATTGCATTTTTCTACTTGATAATCATAAAATAAAATTAAAATTATTTCTTATATGAATAAACAACTTTTCTCCCATGGCTTGGCATGCTTTTTCATGTTCTTATTTTGGCTAAGATTTACCGTTTTGGCATGTGGGTGTGAACTGCCTTACATTGAAGGGCATTGCTAGGAAAGATTCCATATGGAATTGTTAGATGTAGTCTTTCTTAGGACACCTTAAGCTGAAGGTTGAAGTTACATCTGGGTACCAGCAGTCTGTATCAGTTTCCTGGTCAGCAACACAAGATTTTGGATGCAGACTTATTAGACTGAATTTTGTTTCCATCCTTCAAGAGCCATACACTTGTAATTTTGCAGACGAGAAAAGGAACCCCCAGCTTGATTGAGGTGAGTGTATGATAATCCGGATAATCATTCTTTTGTCAAGGGCTAATGCTTGAGCTTGATCTTTTCCTCAGCTGATACTGAACCTTTAAATTGAGAGGAGCTTATATCCTGTAAATAAGTTTAACTACACGCGTGAATTTATTTTTCGGATATGGGTGCGCTACTCTCCTCCTTCTTTACAGTTAGGTCTTATCTGTAGGAAATATTTCACAGCTCTAACAATGGATTTCAGTAATCCAGAATACATCACTTCTAGTAATATTTATGAATCATAATTTTGACTAGGTTAGAAAAAGCATGGAATAAGCTGGAAAAAAAGACACTCCAAAATCAAATTTAGGACAACTGAAATAAATTACCAGAATATTGCTTTTAGGTCAGTTTAACAGTCAAAGATCCTATAAACACTTAATCCTATATTGAGTTATTAACATACGACTTCCATATAACTGTTCATAAACTTGAAGCTGGGCATTCCCTGAAGTGTCTGCAGAATCAAGGACTAAGTGTTCTGAATTCAGCCCATAAATTAAAAGACAGTGTTAGTCCAGAGCTTGAAAAGTTAGCTTGTCTAGCAGTAATAGAAATATATGTGCTTCATGCTTGTTTGTTTTTTCTTTCTTATGTATGTGTGTATGAAATTCTCCCTCGTTACTAGTTACTTCACAGTATGAAGTATTTTTAATTTGTCAAAATAATAAAAAATATAAATCAGAAATGCTGCAGGTAGTGAAGAGAGTTTGGGGAGTGGGAAAAGTCAAGAAAAGGAAAATCAGTATTTCATCATCATATCTCTAAAGGCTTCTAAAACATTGTTTACAAAATATGAGACATTTTAAGACAGAAAAATGTTGCATATAAAGGGTGTTAAAAAGTGAGAATTTGTCAATTTTTATTAAGAGAAAGCATAGCAGATCTTTTCTGTTGAATAGTTTTATGTTTTAATAATTTATTACACCCTCAGCATGCAAAAAATAGTGGCTATTTTTTCTGGTTTTGTTTTTGTTTTTACTTTACACAGAAATGTAGAAGACGAACATGAAAAAAAAAGAGTCCCTGGAAGACCTGGTGGACTACATGTTATCAACATGGAGCTAACACTTTGTTGCCTGCAGAAGTCAGGAGACAGAGCAAACAGACCTGCTCATCCCAAGGAGAATGACTGAACTGCCTTGGTTATTTTTCCTGTAGGAATGGTCTAGCAAGTGGATGCCTCAAGGTAAGGTGAAGCTCAGGAGATGACAGGTAAAGTAGGATGGACTGTGGTCCACGGATGCTATTGAGACAGGTTTATTTTGTACGTAGCACATAGGGAAGGGTGAACATATCCATTCTGGACAACATAAGCATGACTTCTGTATATTCATCTACAGACACTGCCAGTGCTGTCCTCGGTGTAGTTGTAGGATAATGCTGAAAGACATAATTTCATGTTTTCTTGCATTTACTTAACTAGATATAAATTGGTTCTTCACCAGGGAGATCTGTAGCTTACTGATTGCAGTATCTTTTGGCTACATCTTTCAAAGTAAAAATGATACCAGAATCTGTTCTCTATCTCTTATGCCAGCTAGCAGAGTCCAGCTACATCCATCCTAATAAAATATTTCAGACCTCAGGACATGACAATCAGATCCAAACTGCTTACTGGGAATGGTATCTGTCCTATGCTAAATACTAAATCATAGCCAGAAATAGTTTGAGAGATTTGGCCTTGCCTTCAATGCTCAAAGCCTAATAGTGCAGGCAATTATATTCCTGTTACCGCAAGTACATCTGTGCACTGCTTAATTTTTTAGTGCACGTGCAATCTTAAAAGAGAATTCCTCTCACCAGTTGTGAGATTCTCACCAGAGTGAGATTCAGCTGTAGATTAGAAAGTTTAAATTAAGAGGTTGGCATATAAACATCCGAATGTTGGTCATCTGCACTCCAATTGCTGACAGGAATAGTTGATAGAGTTACTGGATCCTGCTGATCTTTTGGTGAAGAGTGATTTGTAGTCATTGACCATAGATTGGGGGCAATCAGTGTGTTTTTAAGTTAGCATATTGTATATAAGATACCCCAAAAGATATGGCAGATATTAAAGGAGTCCATGGGATGCTAATGCCTTTTTGGAACAGAAACTGGAGGCCAGATGGGAAGCACTGGGGTATTCCAAACATCACTAGATACCATTTTCAGGCAGCTGAATCTAGCTTGGTCAATTCCAGAATGCAGTTCATACAATCTATTTGAGATTCTTGTTTGAGGATGGGATAAATCAGTCTCTGGAAACTCTTGTTTATTTCTATAATTGTAAAGGGAATCTGAAATGGTTTTGCCATTACTACATACTGGGTGACTTCAGCTGAAAGGATCTACAAGTAGATAAGATCAAACATCTGCCCATATATTTGAACCTTAGTACTACACTGAAAAAAATATAAGTGGTTAATAATTTTTCTGGTAAGAAATGAAAGATCTTTATAATGATTCTGCTTTCATTTTAATACATAAATAAAGGAGATAAACTGTGATATGCAGAAGGTAATGAGACAATCAGACCTGGACATGTACAAACGTAAGAATTCCTTTATAAGTTTGGTAAAATAAGATCAGTTTATACAATGGTACTTGTTGTCATCTAAGGAGGATCTGAGCTTCTCTCATCACCATTTACAAGAACATGAAAGGAAGAATTCTGAGCAGTATGGGAATGACTGCCTAGCTGATTAAATTCTGTTCTCATTACATCTTTTGGATGAATTCACTGCTGAATTCAGAGGGACTATTTGGATGCAAATGATAGGTTTGTGGGTTGGGTTTTTTCTTCCTGCTTCGTTTGGCTTCTGTATTGCATATAAATGTCAAGATGGTGGTGGTGGGAGGGCTGCAGGGGTGGTCTCTGTGTGAAGAGGTTGGGGGCTACCTCATGCTGGTCACAGCTGGTTCTGTCTAGTTCCAGCAACCTCTGAAGGGACCCACTGTAAGACACAGTTTAGTCCATCAGCAAAGCTGCTGGCACCTCTGAGAAAATATATTCAAGAGGACAAAAAGTGGTTGAGAGACAGAATAAAAGGGGAACAAAAATAGTGGGAAACAGCAGAGGGAACACTAAAGTCAGAGTAGGAGGAGGTGCTTTGTAGTTCTTCCTGGTTCTCCATGGAGCAGCTATCCACTCCAGCCTATGGAGGAGACATACCGAAGCAGATGAGTATTTCTTGAAGAAATGGCAGCCTTTGGAGAACTTGCGCTGAAGCAGAGTTCAGGACCCATGGGAAAGCCAGTGATGGAGCAGGAAGAACTGTGAAAGCAGTGGCAGAGAGGAATCATTATGTACTGATGTTAACCCCCCATTCCACTTCCCCCTGCACCGCTTGGAGCGGCAGGTAGAGGGGTTGGGAGCAAAGAAGTGGAGTTGAGCCTTGAAAATGGGGGAGAAAAAGTGCTGGTTTAGTGTTTGTATTTGTTTCTCATAACCTCATTTTTTTTAAATGGACTATACGTTCACTTTCTCCAAGCTGAGACCAGTTCGACTGTGACAATAATTGGTAAACAATCTCCCTGTCTCCCTATGAGCGTTCTCACCCTATTTTTTTCTCCTGCAGAGGAGGAGTGAATGAGCAGCATAGTAAGCTTTTGGCTCTTTGCAAAGGCTAAACCACCACTGTTTCAAATACAGTTCAGGTGTCGTGGGTTAGGGCTGGGCCAGCCTCT
>NW_009733996.1:0-514 GCF_000703405.1 Apaloderma vittatum
GAAGTAAATAGTGGGGTGGAAGGGGCTGGCTTTTCCTAGTGATTGAAAAACTTAATTTCCTCTTTAAGGATAGATTAAAATTATATTAAACTGATTGCCAATTGTTTTCAGTGGTATTAGAATTGATTTCTGGAAACTGGTGCTGCTGAAAATTGCCAGGGAAAGACCACAGAGACTGATATATTTACAACCACTGTGGCTCACTGGCAACGGGAATTCCTTTTCTGAAATAGCTTAAGAAATATCTGTATTATAAAGTGAAAAGAAAACTGGCGCCTCCTAAGGAGGGACAAACCTTTTCTTCAGTGGTTTTACAAATATGGAACCAGACATTTCATTTTCTAGAGTTTTATAACATTTTCTTGAAGCTTCCCAACTTTCCTGGGGCCCAGGCTCTTGGGACAGAAGCCCCCTTCCTCCGCTTGTGTCTCCACCCCAGCCACTGGAGTTTGTTGTGGATGGTGTTGTGTGGACACTCATCTGATAGGTCCTGGATTGGCACGTTGTATCGTGT
>NW_009733997.1:0-775 GCF_000703405.1 Apaloderma vittatum
TTCACAACAGGAGGGATTGCTCTGTGTGATAGAAAATATATATCTAGTGTAAAGTTTTGTAGAAGTAACATTTTGATTAGAGACAACCACAATGAATGAGTTGGTTTAAAAGGGCAGATGAAGGTATAATTATTTCTCCCCTTTTTTTATGTGAAGATATTTAAATGTGCATCTCATCCAACTAGAACTGACTGGGGGTCGTTCAGGTGAGGGTTACTGACACAGTGCTCTTAAGTCTAGCAATATCTGTAGTGACACAGTTGTGGCTCAGCACCAGAATTCCCTCTGTAAACATGCCTGTTTTCAGGCCTTTATGCAACTGCTGCTGGAATTTCCTCTTGACTGGTTGACGCTTGTCAGATCTATTGAAACCATTTCAGCAAATCAGGAGAAAAAATGTTTTGTGTTGCCTAGAATGGACAAGTCTTTAAGTGGTAGGTTTTTGTTCTTTTTGTTTTGGTTTGGTTTTTTAAAGGGAAAAACTGAAAATGGTTATAACTGAAGAGGTTGCTCAGAGAAGCTGTGGAATCTGTCTCTGGATGTTTTCAAGACTTGACTGAGCAAGAAACCTCAAAACACAGGAAACTTCAACAGGAGGCTAAGTTCCTCCCAAGGTGCCTTCCAGCCTCAGTTGTTCTGAGATTCTACAAACAGTGAACCTTGGCAGTGTGATGGCAGCATGCTTTTGAAATCTTGGTTTAAAAATATGGCACTGGAGATAATAATGCCTGCTCAAGACTGGTGGTGTGTCAAATGCTTGAGGTAAGATGGGATG
>NW_009733998.1:0-45108 GCF_000703405.1 Apaloderma vittatum
CTCCTCCTGCCCGCTGTTGCGATCCCACCATTTGTTATCCTTTCCTTGAGGATCACCACCATCATCGCCACCAAAAAACCACCACCACTCCAACCCCAGCAAATCCTACCCCTCCCTGCAACTCCTCTTGCTATTCGGATTTCCTTCCTTCTCCCCTCCTCCTCGCTCTACCCCCTCCCTTTTCTTTGGATCTTGAGCCTCTCTCTCCCCTCCAAACACACACACAAGCAGAGGTAGGCACGGTGTGAATGGTTTGTTATACTTGCTGCTGTGCAAGAACTGCTGATGGTTTCCAAAGTCCCACCACCAGGCAAAGCCCTCCTCTAGCCTGACGCCGGAGATCATGGACTATATGCTTGGAGCCGGGATGCATTTTGCTCACAGCCGCTTCTCTTCCTGCAATTTCAGCCGGTGAGTAGGTTTTATTTCGCGTTCAGATTGCTCATTTTCAGAGTAAAAGGGCTCTCAGAGGGAAAAAAAACAAAAGGGAAAAAAAAAGGGAAAAAAAAATAAAGAAAAGCAGCGTCTCAGATGCCTCGCCTCGCTTTTGAACCTTTCAGCAGCCTGGCTGGCTCCACTTTCTGAACTCGAAGAAATTAGGAAGCACCGGCCCTGCTCCTCCACATCCATTCCGTAGATTAGTCCCCACTCCTGGCATTAAGTTGCAATCAGCACCGCAGAGTCTTTACTATTCCATGGCTTCTTCATCGCATTTTATTACTGTTTTCATCAGGCACCGTACCTGCTACATTCCCTAGTTTAACCCTTAGAGATGCAGCTGCTCGCATGGATGCTGAAAGGGCTCAGTGCTTTTCCCCCTGCGCGAGGAGGAATGAACAGAAATCTTCGCTGGTTTAAGGGAGTCGTGAGTGTGTCTAAAGGAGTGTCTGGAAGTCTGCATGGGGAGATAAGGTGGAAAAGTTCATTCCTTTTTCTGATCCCCTGAAGAAGCTTGGAAAGGATGGGGGGGTTGGGGAAGCATTCTCCAGAAGGCATCGGAAACCATTGCCAGACCTTATTAAACCCGACCTGTCGCTTGTCCTCAAAGGGGACAGCGTGTCGGGGTGCTGGGCAGGGGAGTCTACTACCCCCCGGCTCCCACTTCAAGCCCTTCCCACAGGTCTGAATTGCACTGCACAGCCTAGTTTTATTTGTTGCTGTTTGCAGGGATACCCATCTTTTTCACTGGAATGTACCCTCACATCTATCTATCTATCTATCTATCTATCTACTTATCTATCTATTTATCTGTCTCCTTGTCTATCTACCTCTACCTGCCGTGTTCTGAAGCACAGAACGTCTTTTGAATCAAGTAGAGGCTTCTTTAATTGGAAAGAAAAATAGAGAAGAGGAGCAAGGGAAATAAACACTTTTGGTTACCCCCCCCCCCCCAAAAAAAAGACAAGTGCGTTCAGAGTGCTATTTGTGGCTAATACTTCCAGTATTTCTGTGTCTGTGATTAGCGGCAGAGATCCACCCACATTCAATAGCAGAAGGTAGGGAGGGAACATGTTGCTTCTTGTATGGGGGGGTATTGACTGGGCTCTGTTTTTGACTGGGCTCTGTTTAACTCTGTCATTTGGTGTGCAAGATAAGTGTGTGTGCGTGTGTGTGCAGTCATGTCTCCAGAGCAGGACACACAGAGATCACAAGGAAGGTGCTAAAGACTCGCAAGCAGGTAGAGATGACAGTGGGAAATACACAAGCGCCAAATCCCTGGAGTGCTACCCCCGTCTCCCTCCCCACCCCCCAGCTGGTGTCAGTAAAGGGAGAGTAGGATCCAAAATTCATCCTTCCTCCAGCTCTTCTCTTCTCCTAGCAGCTCGAAACACTCCAGGTCAGCTTGTCCCCTTCCAGCTGAGCATCTTTCTCCCAGAGTCTCTCCTCCAGGAGGTTTTCCTATCGCTATCCTTGCCGACCTGCCTTTCTCTGCCCCTGACCGTCCCTCTGACTCTCCCTCCTGCCTCAGCTCCCCCTCCTCCAGGACTGGGATAATTCTCCAAATCCCAGCCATTTCTCCTGAATTATCCTCCTCCGATGCTGACGGGATGCTCCTGCATCAGGCTGGTCAGGAAAGTTTCCATGCAGTGATAGCCTCTTACCTTCCTAGGTATAGAGCATTACCTAGGTGAGTGCGTTTCAAAAGCTGTGCCTGATTTTTAAACCCAAACCAGGTAGTCCTGATGATGCACTCACTGTGGAAATAGCTCACCCGGTACCGGACCATCACCTCCCTGTGCTAGTGCAGTGATAGAGCTCTGCAAGGAGAGATTTACGTGCCCATCAGCAGACTATTTCCCACGTTTAGGAGCACTCGATATTCCTTCTGCCTCCCACCCACGGGGATGGGAGATGGTAGGACACAGGATGAGGGTAGAGGAGTTGTTCAGTTCACAGGCACTGGAATGACAGCAAAACGATGCCTAGGCAGCTAAACTGTCACAGGTTGGATCGAGTGGCGTTTCTATACTCAGCAGAAGGCGAGGGGCACACACAGACACACAGATACACACAGGCACACACAGAACAAACACTTTGCATACAAACATCAAATAAATCAATGCAATTAAGGTAGGCTTAACGGCTGATTGCAACAAGCATACCCTTAACAGATGAGGTTTCCATTAGCCTTGATGGTTCATTTCTAGCGTTCCCAGACCAGAGGATACACTCTGCTCACATAGAGCTGGATGACTCAGAGGGAAAAAAAAAAGGAATGCCAGGCAGGAGCATGGCAGTTTTTTGATTTGCTTTGGTTGGTCCTTTTGTTTTTGGTGCAAAAGGCTGGTAGCATGTAAGTACCTGCCAAGCCCCATGGGCTACTCCTGAGGGAGCAATCCCAAACAGCCCTCTTCCCAGCATTTTGGTGTCCACACTTTCTCCTTGTCAGTGCCTGGCCAAGGATAACCTCCATCCTACCTCCACTGCCCCTGCAACCGTGTGACTTCAGGACTCCAGCTGTCCTAATTCCAAATATTGGCAGGGGCAAGCAGACACGCAGGGAGAGGGGACACCTTTAAAGCTGCACGTCAATGTCCAGCCTGCCTGATCTTAGCCCTATTCCCTTCCTCCAAGTTGTGTGTGTCCCCGGGGCGAGGTACCACGGGGCGGGGGGGCTCTGAGTCCCCCAGCCTCTGCCTCACCAGGAGGACAGTAGCTCTGCTGTTTCCATTCCCTGCTGCTTTGTAAAGGGGAGAGAAAGAAATCAAACCTCCGAGGGAGTGGGGGTCCCAGGAGCCACCCATCCGCCGGGGAGGGCTTTGCCGGGGCCGCCCGCAGCCGAGAGGGATGCAGAGAGGGAGGCTAGACCGTGAAGGGTTAATGGAGGGTTGCGGGATGCTCCAGGAGTCCTGTGTGAGCCTCGGATGCTTCCAGCCAATCCTGGGCGACAGAGGCAGGGACTGTATGGAGCGTGGTGCAAAAAAAAAAAAAGGAAAGAAAAAAAGGAAGAAAAAAAAGGAAACCAAGAGGGAGGGGAAGAAAATAGGGTGTAAACTGTCAGCGTGTATCGCAAGGCAGGAGACCGGCTTTTTTGGGGGAGGGGGCTACGGTTTCTGTGCCAATTCGAGACCATCATGCATTTATAAAGGTAAGGGCTTCATTACCCTCGAGCTGTGCTGGGGCTCGCTTCTGGATTTCTGCGTACCTTTTTTTGGGTGTTAAATTGTGTAGTACAGAGTGGGGGGGGGAAAGTGCAATACGGTGTGATTTACTGTTTGGGATTTGTTTGTGTGGTTTGGGTTTTAGTTTTTTTTTAAAGACTCGGTTTCAAGTTGTAACAATTTCTGTCAGAGATTAAGCAAGTGTCTGCATGTGGAGTAGATTCATGACTGGCAGAAAAATGTAATGTATGCGATAAGTGAAGGCTGTTCTATTGTATCATCAAAATCAGTGGTATTGAGTGAAGGCCAATGTGAGATAGATCTCATTCTGAAAAAAAAAATACATAGAGTAATGCAGAGGCACATATTTGACTAGCAAGTGTGACAGAAGAAACAAAAATAACTTCTTTCCTAGAAAAGCCCATATCTAACTTTATTTAAACATGGCATCATGAAGAAATGTTATAAAAAGAAGTGAAGTCAAAACCTTATAGAAGTTATAAAAAGAAGTGAAGTCAAAACCTTATATTTTCAAAGATGAGTGACTCTGACACATTAACTATATGGAGATAAAGCTAGAGTGGCACTACTTCAATGTACAAGACACAAAAAATAATTTTGGAGGAGCAATCAAATTAGATATCAGTCTTTACAGACCGCTGTCGATGCTCAAGTCCAACTGTACAAGAAGTAAATCATTTTAAATAGGTGCTCTATTAGCTTTGCCACAAGACCTAGCTCTAAGGACAGAAACATTTGACTTGTATCTCTTCATCTCTGTCTAAGCATAGCAACAGAATCATAGTCTTAGATGCTGTTGTGGTGCTGGCTAATTACCAGAGTTCCATAAAGAAACCACCTACAAATTCTTGCCTTCAATCATTTTTCTCTCATGTACATAATTTAAGCAGAGGAGAAAAAAAAATAAAAATCTTTTATATTTTTGGTAAGCTGATCCACCTCCAGCGAGAGCTAACCTCCCCAACAGACGCTGAGTTCACCCGAGTTGCTGTGTCTGGGGCGTTCGTTCACGAAATGCTGAAACACTGTGAGTGAAAATGTTAACTGGGAAACATGAAAACAAGCAGCTCTATGTTTTACAGCTCTTGCTGCAGAAGGCAGCATTTGTACAACAAGGCAACCAAACAACTTGAGGATCTTGGAGTGATGTAATCGCCTCATCTTACGCTTCCTCATTTTCTTCTCCTACTGTCAGAAGGCTATTGTGAAGAATTAATTACAGAAGTCTACTCATTGTTTACACCAATGTGTTTCTGAAAAGTTATTTCTTATGGCACGTAGACTGCAATGGCTTTTCATTCCTCTCAATCCCAGGTAGAGGCAATGATTTATGGGATGAAAATATTTTTACTTTATTTGGATTAATGTGAAATTAAGTAAACATATCTGACTATGATCAGGCTAAGAAATAGCTTGCTTGAGATGCAATACCTATTGAAAAATTAAGCTTTTTTTTTTGATCAGCAAGCTTTCTTCTTCAGCAATTTTTAAAATTCTAAATGGAAAATGGGAAGATCAATCAATGTACCCAAGTTTTTGCTTAGAAGAAAAAGGGAGTGGTGGGAAGTATTAGACAATACTTTCTGGAAATACTAAGTGTTTTCTAGCTGTCAGGCATGTCCAGTGCAGCCCTTTCTTATTCCTCCCACAGCTTCATCTCTCCTCAAAATCAGAAGTAGACACTGATTTCTTTTTCTCTCCTGCAAACACTAGTAATCTCAGGTGGAAGCAAAATACCAGAAATATATTTTGACAAATAGAGCCCAAATACTCTTTCAGAAAGGTCACATTAAAGAAAATCGTCCTGCTGGACTGCTGCAGGTAGTAACTTGCAGCTAGTCATTTATGGCGAAATTATCTTACTACTCTTCTTGATCTCATCCTACACCCTCATAAGGCAGAGCATTTTTTACAAATCACATTCTCTTGATAGCATTGTTTTCCTGTTGTTCAATATGTCTGCTGTTCAGTGAGGGCCTGTCTTGCACAACTAAAGGAGATCAGAGCACTGCTATTAACTTCACTGAGATCAGTTTCCAAGATAGTAATTTGGAAGCAAAATGAACTGCAGATTTAGAAAACAAAAAGTGAAAATCATGAAGTTCAGTGCTGCATACTGAGCAGTGTAAGACTTTGCACATCTGGAGTCAAATAGCATTAAATAGTAAAGATCGGAAGGATTTTTAACTTGTTCATATTTGGACTAGGTCTCAGTACTCTATCATCATTGATAAATCTGCATTTTTCTGCAAGAAGTTGGGGACCACTAAGAGACCTCTGTTTTCTGAGGTGCCCCTGAGCTGCAGGCTTTCAGTACCTTCCAACCCAAGGCATCACATTGCTGCAGACCGTAACGTGAATAATTTGGTCTGCTAGCTCAGAAATGAATCATTTATATATACCACGGTAAGTGGTACATATAGATTCCATACACATAGTTTCCATACGCATATGCATACATAGATATAAATAAGCACGAGAAATACTACACCCGTTCACCCCTCCACACACATGCCCTGTCTCATACCATGTGATCAATCAGACTTAGCAGTTTTTTTCCCGTCTCCCATTGAATGTCTCCACTTGCTCAATGTGCCGCAAATGCGCTGACAAGAGGAAAGAAGGACACTCTCCACCCTGGCAAAGCTTTTAATGATTAACTAGTGAGCCCCTCACAAAGGCCACAGATTTTGTTCCACCTTCAAAAGAAGATTGGCCGGGTGATATATACTGTTAGCTCAATTAAGACTATTAAGCTGTAGTGGTTTCTCTTATAAGGTGAAATCCTAAGGCTTGTCAGTCAGATACCTTTACTGTAGCAGTCACATTAATGGTGATTGGAAAATTCTGCTAATTTGCGGTAACACCTTCACTGCCACATCTACCAGCATTTGATTAATGAGAAAAGTGGTTTCTAAGGTATTTATTATACATCACTAAGTAAAAGACTTATATCTGGGGAAAGAGAGCACTGCTTTATACCTTTAATCCCATATTATTCATGACTACTGAGAATTCTGCAGAGCTAATTTAGCCCTTTCAGTACTTCTAAATCTATTGGAAATAACAAAAACACCTCATTAACAGCACATGAATGACCACTCCGAAGCCAAGTGGGATTATTAAAATCCATTATAAATATGTTTCTTCTTATTATTTTTCCTTTCTCTATTTGAAACCTCTATTTCTAAGGAGGCTTAACATCAGTGGTGAAAACTACTACTGCATGTTGAAAAATGGTATCGTGGATTGAGGTGTCAGACCAGGGATATATTTTTATTTAAATATTTTTCACCAAAAATATCATTGATCGCTATCCATTTGCAGTTTGGAGAAGAGACAGAACTAATACTTATTGCAACAAATTTTGTCTTGAATAATTTTTTTACTTAATGTTCAGCCCTAAAGGTTAGATTTGCTGAATTTTGGACACAAAGCCTTACGTGCACGCACTTTATAGATATATGTGTACTTAGCATCTAGATATATCACCATCTGTATTTACTTATAGGAAAAATTTAAGAAGAGTGCAAGCACAAAGTCAGCATTCAACCTTTCATTCTTCCATCCTGAACTGCTGGCTAGTCTATGGGGCAGAGCTGATACCCACCTCTTTTCCTTGAGAATGTGTAGATTCTCAGCATTTCTTGGATTATTTGCCTTACTCCTCATTTTGTATAACATTTCTGATGTGGATGCCTGTTTACGTAAAGCAGCAATGTTTATACAAGTGGAGACTCATTCTGCTGCCAGCCTCTGGACATGATGAATTTATTTCATACAGAGCCATTAGTTGGTAACGGCCCTTAGTAGGTGATGTTCTCTTCTTTTAATCACTGCTACTGTAGGATGTGAATCTGACTCATTGGCTTAAAAAGTAAAAGCTTTAGTAACTTACTAAGTACCCTTTAAGTTATCTGCTAGCATAAATTTATTAGATTGATTCACTGAAGAGACAGTAGTGTGGTTATTTTTTTGGAAAAGGTGCTCTTATTTATAAACCAGCTTAAATTCTTCATACAGGTGTGTTTTGGCTAGGCAAAGTCTAGAACAATTTCTTTTTCTCAGTCTTTCTGGAGAAGAAACAAAACAAAGCTATAATAAACAGAACCCATATTCCTCACCCTTAGAGAGACTACAATGATCTATAATCTCTAATCAACAGACAATGTGGCTGAAAGTTTAAAGGTTTTCAGCATTAGTTTAACACCTTTCCACTGAAACAGAATGTGTTTTTCTATGAGCTACAATGAGAAATAGTGATAATTTTGTACTAATGTGGTTTTAGACTATGGCGTAGCTAAATTAGAACGGTAGGGAGATTGTAATTTGTGATGAGACTGCAATGGCCACACTTTCTGTCCTTGTAATATGATGTTCACAAGAAAGACATCTCTCAGTAGGCAGATTTTTTTTTTTTTACTCTCCATTTTTGTAATTTCTTCTAAACCTGTCAAAAATCAAGACTTAGAAGGAAACTTTGGTGTTATATTTATATGAGAGAGTAGACTGCCCAGTACACATGACATAATTATTACTTGCATAATCAAGCTTTGTGTAGTATCTATCCTGAGATGCAATTAGGTCCAGACTGGCTTGCTGAAGCTTGAATCTTTGCTCAGTCAGCCATAAAGTTCCTACTCTCACAATAAAAAATTAATAGCTATAACATGAACATTTAAGAGGATCTGGCTACTGCCCATATACTAGCTACAGGCTCAGAATGTTGTTGCAAAGGGACTTACGAAAAGTCACGCAACAGTTTACAGCAGGATCAGATGTAGAACTGTGATCTCTTGAATCCTCTACGAGTTCTGTCTAGGACAGGTAATTACCTGCAAAATAGGTAATAAGTTGTTTCTGACAAGAGGACAATGGTGGTGGTGTAAGGTTGTGGGGTTTTTTGGTTTTTTGTTTTTTTTTTTTTCTGCTAGCATAAATAGGATGAAGCTTAGGAACCTGAAAGGAATTTTAACCATCCATTTACACCAGCTGAAAGCCAGCTACACCATCTGTGAAATCAGCTGTAAAATACGGTATGAGCTCAGGAGCACTTTTGTTCGAAAAACATAATAGAAGAGCAAAACAAAAACATTGACATTCTATTAGATATCAATGTGAAGAAATAAAATATATAAAAGCATCCATTCTTATTGCAATGTATCCAGAAAAATGCACTGAAATAAAATTGTCATGCCATTAGACCTTTATGGAGATTATTTCTAACTACTGGTCTCAATTGTATCCACTCATTTTCACATGGAAAATGAAATCAAGAAGTACAAATCCTTGATCGGGTATCACTTAGGTAAGATTACAGGGCCCGAGCCAGAACTCCTAGTCCGAGAAATTCATTCTTAGAAATAAAACCCCTCATATTTGTTTGTGATAACATTTTAAAACCTGAACAGGGTTATGGATTAGGTTAGGTAATACCTGAGGGGATGGAAATACATGAAATTAGGCTCTAAACTGGATTTCATAAATGTGTTCCCGTTACAGTCAACAGAGTTCATTGCTTCTGTTCTTAAGACTAGAGAACAGCTACACACTGTTGTTTTTTCTCTTCATTATTGTACATACAATATTAGCACTTCTATTTTTGTCTGAGGTTGACAATTCCTTTCCTCTCCATCTTTTGCTGAACATTTGTTGCAGAACAGCCAGAAACAGAAATTTTAAGCAGAACAAAAACAGTATGCTGCTTTGTTAGTAAGATTAACACTTTCCTATTTATTTTATGACATTTTTTTCATTCAACAATTAGAAAGTACTCTATAGGCATTAATTGTTCAGGCTTCACAATACCCTTCTTTCCTGATCTTATGAACAGAAACTGTAATTAAAGAAGTTTAAGGGACTTGTCAATAGTTATACAGTAAAATCAGAGCTGTACTTCAGGAAACTCTGCTCCAAGTTCTTTCTTTCCTCTACAAACTGAATCCTCTTCAGTTCAGCAATCTGGTGGTGAGGAAAGTTTCCTCCCACGTAATCTCATTTTAGCCCAATATGAGGTCTTCTGCATTAGAGAATAATCAGTTATATTTGGATTGGGCCTCAGACTTGAAAACTGAGAATTAAAGCCTTAGCGTACAACTTGCAAATAGCTGCTTCCTCTTACTCTAGATGGCAACGACTAAACCAGCTCCGGGTTTTAATAAAACCGGTTTGTTACTCTGACGAGGTTTACCCGGTATAGCTAAGTTATATGTGTGTCATGTTCTTTTCATAACCAACTAAAAAATTGGTCTAGAAAACTGTCTGAGGACAAACAGTTATGGGTGAAAAGGAGCTGTACTACTAGAATTAGTACTTCATGACCTTTCAGTGATATTTAAATATTTAATTTTAGGGTGTACTCTTTGCAAATCCTGAGGACCTACATAATTGCTGTTAAAACACACCCAAGGAGATTAATGTGACAGAGAATACTGAACATTTTTAAGTTAAGCATTGAGTTTAAAAAAATTCCAATAAGTTGAAATGTAAGTTTCTAAACATCTGCCTCCCATCAAGGCTTTTTACAAACTTGAGTGCTTCGGTATGCAGAACCGTATGTCACAGCTATACATGTCTGCTTGTGCTTGAGGAAATACTGGACAAGAAATTGTTCTTTTTCCTGTAGGACAGATCCCAGACTTATTCAAAGAGAGCTTATTCCATTTCCATTCTAACTCTCTTCATACCATCAGATGCTCAGTGTAACTTCTGCAATGGAAGAGCGACTTAAAACCGAAATGTTGCATGCAGTTCTGCATAAAAAGATTATTTTTTCACATGGAACAGTCCATGTACACTTGCGCACTTAGAAAGACAAAGATTTAGTCTCCCAAGAACTTTTATGATTGCTCAAGCACAGTTGTCCAGCCTGGAGCAGGTTTAAAGCTCTCAAAGCAGCAGGTTTTTCTGTGGTTTTGTGGCATCCTGGATGTCGGTCAGCTAAAACCTAGGACTCGGAAGGCTCCTGCTTAGTCATTCCAGAAATTAACTTCATTTTAGGTCCCTGGGTAGCTGATGGATGTTATCTGCCAAGGACTTAGGTATTCTTCTTCATTTAAAGATGACGAACCGAGATACCATGCAGACTTGGTTGATTTGGTTGATGAAAAAAATGGACATGAGCCAGCAATGTGCACTTGTAGCTGAGAAAGCCAACTACTTCCTGAGCTGTGTCACTAGAATCATAACCAGCAGGTCAAGGGAGGTGATTCTTCCTCTCTACTCTGCTCTCATAAGACCCCACCTGCAGTTCTGTGTTCAGCTCAGCACAGACAAGACATGGACCTGTTGTAGCGGGTCCAAAGGAGACCACAAAGATGATCACAGGGTTGGAGCACTTCCCATATGAGGACAGGCAGAGAGAGTTGAGGTTGTTCAGTCTGGATAAAAAAGGCTCCAGGGAGACCACTATAGAGCAGCCTTCCAGTACCTGAAGGGGGCTACAGGAAGGCTGGGGAGGGACTGCTTACAAGGGTGTGTAGTGACAGGATGAGGGGCAATGGTTTGAAACTAGAGCAGGGTAGATTTGGGTTAGACATTAGGAAGAAGTTCTTCCCCTCAGGGTGTTTCTTGCAGGAACACAGTCACTGGTTAAGGTGGAAAGACTGAAATTGCAGTCTAGGGACACTGCCCTGTGTCATCAGCTAAAACACATAAAGGTCCCTTTGCACAGGAGGATGAACTTAGATTAATAGATTGAAAAAATGCATGGAGGAATTTATACATCATGATCATGATGTGGCAGGAAAGTAAAAAAATTAGGTCTTTCACAAATACTAGGTGTTAAAACAATTATCTCAGTACACCTGACAGCATGTGTGTACTTCAATGGTAAGGAGACTGGCAGCAGCCATACCAGGATGCAACAGAAAGCCCATGGGTATATCCGGTTAAAGACTCCAGGCACTTAAAGGGGTGAAATACTGCAGGGACAGAGAAAACATCTAGGGAAAACATCTAGGCATGTTTTGTGGGCAATAGCTCTGACCTGCAGCACTCTGTTCTCATGTTCCAAACAGACCTGATGACGGCTGAAGAAGTCGGGCTGACATATGCTCTTTGTTTCTGTGTGTGCATTTTACTTTTTCTTCCCTTCTCTGAAGGCTAGGATGAAGAAAAAATAGCAGGATTACATTTACTAAAAAAAAACCCCAAACCCTAAAAAACAGAAGAAAAAGCATTAGACATCCCGTTTGTTCTCTGTTTCAGCTTTCGAGGACATATTAACAGGGTTCTTGTCCTTCTCACACAGAGAAGAGAGAAGAAAGGTCTTCTAGCTTTCTCTTCTTCTAGAAATCTAGGAGTGGGTGAAACTCTATTTGAACAAAGAAAAGGTGTTGTTTTAGGGTGCATGTAATCAAAAACAGTATCAGGACCTGCTATGAGGTCCTCACTTATTCCTAGCCCTGGAACCTAAAACTCACTCAAGGATGTTAGATGTAGAATTATTTTCTCCTTTCAGATTTGCCAACACACCTGCTTTTAAGTCTCTCTAGGGCAGTTCCTAGGTCAGGACTAACAGTAGCTTGCAGTGAATAACAGAGAAAAAGCTGATTCAACTCCTTTCGTTGAAAATCATGGTTGACAAATATATTTTGTCTATCCAGATGCCTTCTACTTCTTGCATAATGGCACAATGTACTCTGCAAATCCAGCACGTCAGATCTAGTGGCAGGGAGAAGTCTCCATCCTTTAACCCCTCAAACCTTCATTATGTTTCTCTGTTCTATCAAAAGTACATGTTGGCTCTCTCATGGCCACACCAGCCTTCTGGTTGTTCTAAACACACGTGAGAGCTAACGGCTGTCAAACAGCAGCCTATGAGCCCAGTCCAGCATAGTGCACCCTAGTTCATCAGCCCTTTGCTGTACTTCAGAAAGCTCAGCTTGGGAGTTTAGTCTGTGGATTTGAGTATCTTCCTTTGGAGAATAGGACCCATCTGGGGGCTGACAGCAGCGCCAAAGCAAGATGCTCTTTTGCTCTTTGCTCTACCCTCCTCCTCTGATGTGGACATGGATGGCAGCATTTTCTGCTTTTATCTTCCACAGCAGGTCATCAGCTTCATGGCTGGTTCATTTACACTAGACTATGTGAGAATTTCAAGGACAAATGCCTCCCCAAGCCTCATTCATTTGAAGTTGTTAACATGTAAAAAATTGTATTAAAATAAAATTTTAAAAATCACTGATTATAACAGAGTCCTTATGAGTAGATCTAGCAGTGCTTTACAACAGTGGACAGAGTGAGCATCACACTTCAGATGAGAAAGTGGAAGCAAGGAGATGTAAAGTGATAAATCCAGGGTCTTAGAACAGATAAGAATGATCTTGGAGACTCAGACTATCACTTTATTCTTTATGCAAAATTTCTTTCAATTTTTCAGCATCAAAATACCTTTGGAAAAGAATGATCCTGACTTATCTTGCCTTCCATGGGCTTCATTCCTTTCCAGCCAGCTGGAGTGAATAAAATACTGCTTCTTGCCATTAATTCAAATTTGAAATCACTGACGACATTCCTGACAAGTCTATGTAATAGTTAGAAAATAATGTTTTCCATGATGTGCAATCTAAAAGAAATATCACATTGACCCTGTTACATCTAGTATACTAATCAGATATAATAACTTTGAAATCCCTAAGTCTTATAAGGGATGGAACATCAAAAACCTTATAAATGATAAATTTATGATCTTAGTGAAATCTAACTACCTACAATCAGAATTGGTTGTATTCGCCCATCTGTTCCTGTGAAAATTAGGCTTTGTGTTTTGTGTAAAAAATCACCATCTTGGAGATATAAAGGATTCTAACTCTTGTAGAGAGATGAATATAATATTTCCTGGTAAGTTACTTATTACTTTCCTTTGAGAGGACATATCTGAGAATAACAATCTTAAATTTTTATTTCATCAATATGGAAAACCACAGCCAGGAGACTTCCACTGCAGCATAAAGGATTTTCAGCTTTCCACAGAGAGCTGGATGTTTCAGCATTTTCATGGGATTCTAGTGAGCATAAAACCCAAAAGGCTTCTGAGAGATCCTGGACTTCTGCATTTCTGTTGTCAGAATATCTCTGCAAAAGAAATGTGCTGTATATTTGTACAACTGTTTCATATACGACTCTCACCTCTTAGGAAAAAAAAAAAAGGATACGTGCAGTGGTGAGGTTATCACAGATTTCTTTATATTTATTATCCTTGAGAAAATTTTATACTGTTTCCATTATAGAAAGGATTTAAACTTACTGATTTGCTTTTTCTTGAACATTGCTGTCCACGCATCTGGGCTGGCCCTATAATTCTGAGTATCATAGTATAAATGATTTATCAATTAATGTTCTGTAAGCAAGAGAGCTCATCCTACAAGCCAAGAAGAACAGTTTGTACTGTTTTAGGTACAGTAGCTTAGTGAGTTCATAAGCGACCCCATGTAATTACATAACATTTCTAATGTTAAAAAATATATTTACCTGGGAAAAAAGAATTTGGTGAGGTTTGCCCTACAGTAGGATGACAACAAAAGGACTACAGACATCCTGCATTCTTCACAGCTGATGAAATTCGTCCCAGTGGCCACAATGTTTGTTTTGCACTTGACAGCACTATGTTCTCAGATAATGTAAAGGCATGGATTTTACCAGTCTTCAGCTCCCTTGCCATGATGATGAAAGCTGGGACTTTGCTGTGGTATTTCCTGAAACTGCCGAGACAAATTCATTCAACACTGACGCCAGCAAGGAGACAACAGCTTTCTAACAAAGAAGAATTTAGCCCATTATGCTTCTTGAACTCACTTTCACATAATAATTTAGGAGAGAAAGGACTGAAAACTTATTAGCATTTGTAAGTGGTAGTTGGATGAAACCTAGGGGATAACAGAAAGGAATTGTGCTGAGCATCTACACCTGAGAACTGTCCTTGAAGGTAATACCTTCAAAGAGGTAGCATGTTGACATGACAGTTTGGTTGGAAGATGTCTTCTCTACAGAGCGTCTTCTCCACTTTAAAAATCCACCACTTCTGTTAATGAATAGGTGTTTAGGTTTTTATCAGTTCTCCTGTCCCACCCTGAAACCAGCGGGTGCTCTACCACAAATTTAATTCAGTTTTTTCCTGTCTGGAGTTCTGTGAAGCAGTCGTAGCTACAACATTTGTATGTTTTACATGCCTATATCAGTCTTTGAAAAATGTTTTTTTGCATTTATTAGAGAAACTAAGTATTTTAAATTTTGAAATATTTTTCATACAGTAACCTTAGGAAAATTCCTTAGGCTGGGATTTTCTAAATTATTTTTTAACAGGGAATACACATTTAAATCCCGCTAACAGCTTAAAAAAACCCCTTAGCCATAGTCTTTTCATGCTTTAGCTCTTTGTTTGTTAAATTGAGGTAAAAGTTTACTTCTCAAGGGTGTTATGAGTATCAATGCTAGCAGACTGATCCTACAATGACTGGACAATATAGACAAGTGGATAAGTACAAGTTAGAAATGCACGCATTATTTTACTCTCCCTGAGGACTAGGTGTATATTTATACTCTTCTGAAAAATGCCTTCATTTTTCTTTAAAACAAGGAGATTCTCTTCTTTCATAACTCCACATGCTCTCTAAAGGTGTTTTGCCAGTGGTTAATTTATGACATGCATTAAGGCAAGCATAGAGCAGGGCTCTTCGTTATTCCTTTTCAAGTGCTCATTTGGTCTAGTTTTAGGAAGATGCTACATATACAAAGTAATTCATTTTCCAGTCCTAATATTATCATTTTGAATTCAAAAGGGACTCAATTAGTCATCATTACAGTTTAATGGCCTGAAACACTTTAGTGTTAATAAGTACTCAAAAAAGTAAACTCCTACCTCTTGTAATTTAAACCATTACATGATTTTTTCAATAGAAAAGATAATTTAGGAAAAATAGAACCTTATGTCTCAGTTAGCAATTTTATAACAGCAGTAGGTATGAAAATTAAAAATCTCATTATGCTCTTTGTAGCTTCATGAAATGTCAAGAAGTTATGCCCAGGGTCTTCCTAGTCTATGAGAAGGATGATGGAGAAGAATGAGTACATTGCACAATATATTTTTCCCTAGTTGGTAAGAAGGGAGACAGAAGTATTTGTGGCTTTTCACTCTGTTGTGATGCCAAAGCTGGTCAGGCCTGTCTGGAAATGACTGACATACCTTCTGCATTTACCCTAAGCTGATTTTGTCAGGAAATGGCAACTGGATGATCAGCATGGTTCTTATGAGTCAGGAGAGAAATCTGTTGCTTTTCCATTTTGCTTCAGATATGTTCATGCTTTTTCATTCAATGCAATGGTAACACAGCTGTGTAACCTCATACACGTGAACTTCAGTGTCTGAAAGAAAGCAAGGACAAATCTAGGGAGAAGATACTGAAACTTCATACAGTATACACAGATCTGCAGACACTTTGCATGGAAATGATTGCTCAGGAGTATAAATAGAAGTTAGGGAGCTCTTTATTGTAGACTCCTGGGATATCCTTTCAAAATGATTGATGAATTTTACACAGTCTATATTTCATGATCATAAACTGCTGTGTGACTGTAACCATTTATGGTTGCAGTTCAGTGTTTTGCTATATGCTCAGCATTAAATCTGTGTATGTTCTTCAGTGAGATTCCTTACACATGTATTGTCTGCAGGATTGGGTCCAAATCACGTTGCAAACAGTTACATTTGTGCCTAAGAAGACAATAAACCCTGACAATTTCTCTGGTGGTTTAGACAGTCGATCATACTCTCCAACTGCAAATTCCTGGTGGTTCATATGAACTCCCATGCTCTTCTGGAGGCAGTCAACTTCCTGCAGCTGATATGTCTATAATCTATGGGAAAGACTCATCGGAATATTAATATCTTGAATATATGTGCAGAGCATATTTATCTGGCTACTGCATTTCCATTATAATGGACAGGTGGTTCTGAGTGTGCAGTTTCAGAACGGTCTTGTTGGAAGCATCCTTCATTTAGGGTATGCTCATAAACTAAATTACTGATGGTAATGAAAAATTTCCTGCCGAGTAGAAAAAAAAAAATGCAAGGGACACTGTAAAAATGTCATCATGAGTGCTGTTTTGAGTGAATGTGAAGGAAAAAATGGTTTTCCCTGTAAATTTATCAGCTAGAAAAATTAAAGCTCTCCCATTAGTATATTTTAATGAACTCTGTGCTGTTTTTCCTTACACTGAAAACCAGAACTGTTTCTATATATTTAGGAATCTACATTACCTTTGTCATTTCAGTATTTTTGAGAGCCTCATGGTCTTGCATAGATGTTTTCACAAGTCTGAGCATGGTGTAGAATCATTATCCCATTTCACAGGTATGTGACTGAGGTATAGAGAGAAACTGTGGCTTGTCTTCACAGAGACTACGAATAACGCTTGATTTTTGATTGGGCATCCAAACAATTTAAATAGTGTTTCTGGGCTGACCTGTTGGGTTGGAGTGAATTGGACTGAAAGGCAAGTGTTGCTGTTAGCGGTACTCAAACTGCAATGTTCGGAGCTTGAATAACTCTTTGAGCTCATCACTGTGGGTAGCTCCAGTGCTATCAATCAATGCCGCCACTCTTCGCCCAGCTACGCTACTTTGAACAAAATAACGCGAGCCTTTTAACTGTGTTTATAGTGAAGACAAGCCATAAAGTGCCTTTTCTGAGGATATAACAGAAGAAAGCAATCTGGGTCTTCTGAATCTCATCTGTTTTCTGTCCAATATCTGAACTGTGACGTTATGCATAGACATTGCTGAATGATTTTGTACTGATGCTAACAGGCAATGATTCTTGTGTTGCATATTTTTCATTAATGACTTGCGTTACTGAGGAAAAAAAAAATAAAAAATACCAACAATCCCTCCCCTGACAATTTGTGAAGGTTTCCCTTCAACAGTAAATATTATCACTGATGATGTTAATGAAGACATTAGTTTCACAGCATTTGAAGTACTGAAACACTCCACTGTTAACTAGCCCAGTGGGGTTTATGCTAATGTAAAATGTAATAAAGTAGAGGCCACTATCTCTTTAAGCTGAAAGAAAGGAAACTTGTTTCTACTTCCAAGGGATGCCTAGTGTGCGCTTATCTAATTGACTGTGTATTTTGTCTAGGTGTTGAGGGAAAGCTAAGAGAATGAAGGCTCTAAGTCCCCAGTGGAAGCATGATATGGCGATGCAGTGCTGGTGCTGAATTGTTCTCTCTGATGGCTCTATGGGAGTGGATAGCACTGAGTCTTCATTGCTGGGTTTTAGCAGTTGCTGCTGTTTCGGATCAGCATGCCACAAGCCCCTTCGACTGGCTCCTCTCTGATAAGGGACCCTTCCATCGCTCACAGGAATACACAGATTTTGTGGACAGAAGTCGACAGGGATTTAGCACAAGATACAAGATTTACAGGTATGAAGCAAAGGGAAAGCAATTTCAGAGATTATCATCATCCTTAGAAGTTGTAAAATATCAACAAGGGTTTCCTTAAGGGAAAGTTGCAGATGTGGGAACGAACCCAGAGACACAAATTTCATTGCTGAAATATATGCAATGCCATATATGCACTGTATAGTATGGAAATGCCTGCTTGTGTTGTTTCTGTTTTGTTTAAAGAACTTGTGGTGATTGATTATGTTGCTTTGGAAAACATTGCTGTTTACTCACTACCTCTATGCTGCCCTAGTGACATACTCAGAAATGTTCTAAGGTATTCGGATGCCACCTCTGACTGCAGAGGGCTAACATGGGACACTTGATCATGCAGCAAGGTCCAGTTTCATTGTTTTCAATGGGGTCCATCAAAACATAAACTGAGGCTTAAAACATAAAATGAGACTGAAATTGTGGCTCCACAGATACTGCTGGCAAAGCATGGACTCAATTGTACAAATGAGGGCATTTCAGAAGTGACTCAAGAATTTTAATGTTAGTTTATACCAGCACTTTAAGAAGCAGTTTTCCCATCCCTGTAGGACTGAGCAATAAGAGTCACTGTGAATTTTAACAGAAGCTGTAGATGTTTGGTCCATCACAAAATTCAATATTAGTCTGGCCCAATTCAGACTGAGAAAAAGAAAAAATGGGAAGACTTCAAAAGTATAGGTCTGCTTGAGAATCTGTGCTTTGCTGTAGAATTGCTTTCACGATTCATTTGTAACCTCAGTTTCCACTCTTTTGAGACAGCACTGGTGAAATATCTTCTGAATCATTTGCAAGAGGTATAACTCAGTAACATCAAACAGATTTACCAAGGACATGGGAATGGAAAAGAGAGGTCAGCTTAATAGTAGTGACCTAACGGCAAATAGAAAGAAGGAAAGAAGTGAAGGAGAATGAGAGATTCAGGACTGAGAAAACAAATCTGTAAGCAGACAGAGACTTGTTCACTTTGTATTGCTGTAGATCCCTCTTGGCAGTAAAGAGAAATGGTTGGCAGCACGATAATACAGGAGATGTTTTTAACTTCCCTAATAACTCTCCAAACCCTAAACAAAGACCATTTTGGTATGGAAAGACATGTGCTGATTTCATTTAAAGCCGTGAAACAATCTGTGCAAATTTCATACCTATTTTAAACTATTATTCCTTAGCGGTATCCAGTTCTTTAGAAAAAGGTAAGAGTTTTATATTCCTCTATGTATATTATATTTAGTTCAGTATCCAGTGGCTTGTGACAAAACTGCTGGTCTCAGTCCGGAAAGGTTTTATTTTTAAGGAACTTGCTTTATTTTCCTTTCTTAAATACATACAGTAGAGGGCACTCTGTTGCAGGTCAATTTTGCAGTGGGCTTCTTTGCCATATATAGAGAAATTAAGCACATTTTGAAAATAAAGTGTGATTTGGAAATATGCTTGATGAAGTGGCTTGTCTTAACAGAACAGCATTGCCCAATATTTACTGCATTTTAAAAGCCAGCTGTCAGGACCAATAATGTAAAGCCAATAATTCAGAGACTGAGGCAGCATATTTTATTCCTATTATTCTGTATTAGTCAACACTGAACGAAAATTATCTTGCTTAAAAACATGAAAGATGGAATTGTGTTTCATTTTAGCTCTTTCAATCAGGCCTTTGAGAAGCTTTCTCCTCTCAGCCATCATTACAGAAATATTGTTAAGTTTTATAGATCTGCAATCATATAACTAATATTTATTTGGGTTTGTGCACGGGTTTCAGTTGACTTTAATTTACACAGTCCTGCAGAAAGCATTGTGTTTATTTCTACCCTCTGCCTATTCCCTTCAAGAAATGAGCCAGGAAGTCAAAAGAGGCACAAGCTACCTGAATCAAAAGAAAAGCTGCATTTTTTTTCAATTCAGTCCTCCAAATGCAAACCTTACTGGAGAGTTTCCTTCTAAAATATGGTCCTATTAGCAACTAGCGCAGAACACGGTGACCT
Organism: Apaloderma vittatum; assembly: GCF_000703405.1. Lineage (NCBI taxonomy): Eukaryota > Metazoa > Chordata > Aves > Trogoniformes > Trogonidae > Apaloderma > Apaloderma vittatum. The sequence continues at coordinate 20,042 of NW_009733998.1, forward strand.
TGTTACGAACCACACACTGTAAATTCAGTCCCTATTGCCTTTCTATGAGCTTCCCAGGCTCGAGGCTCTGGAGTCTAATTGGGTTGTTCATTCCCTCACCTGTCTTTTACCTATGGAAAACGATCCCTCCGGGACAGAGCTCTGATTGGAATGGAAGGGTATGGAAGGGGAAAACACAGGCTCACCTGTAACAAGGCATAGTAACAAGAAAGGAAGATGCCCCTCCAAAGAGCGTTCACAGGAGGGGCTTCTTCCCCTTAGCTCTTCACTTCAGCCCTTAAAGCCCACACATGAGACCTGACATTTTGAGACTATAGGGGAAGGAAAGCCATGTCCCTCCATTTTAGCATTCACGCCAGGTCAAAATCCGTGGGGTAAAGGAAGGGTGAAGTGTTTCGGGTTAGAGACTCCAAGACACTGTGTCCTGTTTTGAATCTTTTCTGGCAGGATGTTGACAGAATAGTGGGGTCAGGCAGAAAACGTCTGAATATTTTTTTTTTTTTTTTAAATAGTACAAATGTGGCAAGTAGCTGCAGGCTGCCTAAAGGTGGGCCTCTCTTTTGGAGAATAGATGACACTGTGGCCAGTAGCAGCTTTCTTTCCATGTCTCCAGCCCAACAACATCCAAGCCATGCACAGAAGATGACCCACCGCATCTCTTTGCCAAAACCTAGCCAGTACTGCCGCGCATGGGCACTAACTCAGCACCACCAACCTAACACTGGGACGAGGTATTTAGAATTAATAGTATTTAGATGGTCTCAATGGAAATAACAAAAAACCAGCAGTGAGCTGCACATACTGCATGTAATATTTTTAAGTGTGTTGGAGGAAATTTCAGCATCTATATGACTTTTGTTTTCCAACAACAGGACAATTATGCAGTGAGTAGAATGACAATTTCATTCCTGTATTTTTTCACCTCCTTTGACAGTCCCAGAAGAAGCACTAATGATGTAGGGGGGAAAAAAATCTCATTTAAATAGTTAATTTCCCCATGTTGGGTGGTGGGGGCTTTTTTTTTTTCCCCCAAATATCATTCCTGTTCTAATCAAGATCATATCAAATAGCAGAGAATACATATTATTCTGCTTTTGATTAAATCAGCTAATGTGTATTTCTGTAAATACAGAAGGGCCAGAGATGAAGAACTTTATCCTGCACCATTGTTTGACACTGATTTGAGTAAGATCAAGGTCATGTACTGCAGACTCTTGAAGGATATAAAATTATTAAAAACAAGATAATTGAAAAGACAACTGGAAAAGCAAATTTTAAAGAGAACAACAAAGAGTAATAAAATTAAGATGACTTAAAACTTGATGAAAATACTGTTATTTCTTAGCTACTGAGCAGAGACGCTGTTCTGAAAGTTTAGTTTCACCTAAATGTATATGGCAATTGCTAACCTGTTTGCATTTAAAATAGGTAGAGTCCAACTTTTAGATCACAACAAGGACAATTTATCACTCTATGGACTCTGTGCTAACATTTCTATATTCCCTCTACCTGTTTGTAGGCCAATGAAATAAAAAGCAACTACTTTGTGTCCACACTCCTTAGTCACTATAAACAAGTGTTCATCTGACCATGAATCTGCTACAAATTGTAGAGATGAAGCCGAGGTCTGGCACTGAGGAGCACACTTCTTAACTGAACCCAGTTTGTTACAAGAGGTCTTAAGCATAATACGTTTTTTAAAGATAAAAGTTACACTTTGTCTTGTCTCCCTATCCAGCCTCCAGAGCATAAAACAGCTGTGTGTAAAAAAACCTGATGCATCAGTCATGGGGAAGTAGCAGTAGAAATATGTATAGACTAAATATGTTATCCATATTTTAGTCTATACATTAAAGATTAGTTAAATCCATGGGCAAACGAGCTGATCCAGTAGTGTGCTTAGCTCCCCAAGAAGAGGAGCCTTCAGCATTAAAGGATAGAGCTGAAATATTTATCTAACAAAGTTTTATTCAGGTATTGTAGAACACTAAATAATTGCAACAGGTTCCCAACATTGTTATAAGTTGGGACTGGCAGGCTGGTTATGTTGGTCATGTAGCAGTGTGGTATTCCTTACAATTCTTCAAAGGAAGTATCATCCCACAGGTAATTTACTAATTGCCACAGGTTTTGGTGGCACTTGTTACCACTGATCTATGGGGACAATTGCCAGGAAAGCACCTGGATGGCTGCTGAAACCCTCTAAATTTAGTGGGAATGCTGTGTCAATATTTTATGGAAGGTGGCTCTTGTGGTTGATATCAGTAAATATTTTGGCAAGGAAAACTGAGTTTATAATTTGTTATTTAATACACGACAGGAGTGCTGTGCCTCTTATGTAAATCAGCTACCCAGACAAAGGAATTTAAATCCAAAGAGAATGAGCTGAGAGGTTACCAGGAGGGGAAGAGGGAAAAAAAAAGCAAAGAACCTACATTGTATCAGAAGAGGTAATTTCTACAGAGATAGGGAAGTATTCATGCTATCAAATAAGGTCCTGAGGAAATCTCCTCAGGGATACTGTGTAGTTTTGTTCAAGCAAAGTGATTATAAATCTGAAACAGATGTGAAAATCAGGGGAAAGAAGAGCCTAGCTTTTTCTTTTAAGGCAGAAATGTTTGGCATGTTTAGGGAAAAAAAGAAAAAAAGAAAAAAAAAAGAGAGCTACAGGAAGACACAATTCCTGTCAATATACTTACCACAGAGTGAGATGAACTATTTAAACCAAAAGCCATCATAAAACCAAATCTACTGGCTATTTAAAAAAAAATTTCTAGTCATTAAACAGTTCTGGGACACAAGTAACAAAACCTTGCCAATCCTGTGAGTAGGGGGGAAAGAGGTGCGGGATATGGGGCTTATGACCATGGACTAGGATTTAGGAATCATCAAGGTAAGTATCTAACAAGTATAGAATACTAGCCTGCAAAAGGAAAAAAAAAAATCTCTTTAAAGAACTGAGTAGCTCTGTGCAGCACAGTGTTCACGTGGTTTAAGATGTGGTTCATGCGGTTAAGCTGCTATTTTCTACACATTTCATCATACTCTAGAAATCATCATCCCTGAAAATTTTTTGGGAGGTCCTATTTGGTACTGGAAGCATCAGAGCTGTTGTCTTTTTGAACTAAGAGTACTCTGGAAACAGAGACAGGAGCTCATCTCTCAGGCACAGACCTCAGTTTCCTTAACACACAACATCACATACAGAACCCACCAAAGGTGAGAGAGGTGGTGATGGAGGAGTTGAAAGGGATAGATGGAAGGAGGAAGGAGGCAGCTGAGTACTGTAACGGGTGACAACGAGATAGTTTTTAACAGTAGTTCAGCAAACTGGTCAGCCATTGCCTTCAACTCTTCAGAGCCTTGTACACTTTAGTTCTTTGGGCACTGAGTTGCTGAGAGATGGGGTTAAAAATGAACCAAAGAGCAAGCAACTTTATCTTCCACAATTGCCATATCAACAGGGAATAAAGGGCAGGAACAGTTCTGTTTGCCTTTCCAGAAATTCAACGTATTAGTAAATTGCTTCTGGACTGGACTATAATTGGTCAGCTTGCTTTAGGGAATCTTCAGTTCATCTTCGTGGATAAAAGGTACAGTAATCAGATGGATCATCATTTTCAGAACGCTTACACAAGGCTACTGAATGCATAAAGCCCTCTGAGCTTCACAGGCTGGGGACAGAGAGGAGCAGCAGATTTCCACTGCAGAAATGATATCTGTAGTCCAGTACAGTGACCTCATTATTAGAGGCAGTGTAGGTACACAGAACAAGAAGATGCTGGGTTTGGTCCTGAGGAATCAAACAGCCTCTCTTAGTCTAGTTAGCTAGGTATGACAAAGACATGGTGCAAATTAAATAACTGGCTTTGGTGAAACTGCCTGCATAAGTACATATCTCAGCAAAATAAAAGCTTTAAATGACTGTATTTTCATGTCTAGCAATACTTTTTTTATCCAAAGTCATCTCATTTCCAGCCCCTTGCTTCAAATGGAAATCTCTTTCATGGGAAAGCACTTCTGTTTTATCCTTAGGGCCTAAACATGTAAACCAGGTAGTGATGCTTTACAATTAGCAATCCCTATTATCAAAATCATATTAGTTTCTTGATCTATTTACCCTGGGGATTCTCTGGAAGGTACGTGCTTGTGAAAAGGTGGAAATAAAGAAACAGATAATTTAAACTGAGAAGGTACATATGCAAAACAGAAAACTTTTAAAAAATGTTTTCGGATGAATTATAAGCAATTTACCAGTAATCTAGAGGAGCTGACAAGTACATAGAATGGCTGTTCACAAAGGCAACGGAATCTTTCACTGCTGTTCCTACGGCTACCGCATATGGGCTACCTCCAGTGGCACTGGGGGCCTAAGATGGACACCAGAGATACCAGAGGTGCAGGAGATAAGGACCAGCCACCCATTTAGGGATGTCCTCACAATCCCAGTTGTGCCAGGGATCTGTCCCTGGTAGAATATCTCCATAGACAATGACAGAAGATATCTGCAAGGGCTATGATAAAAGAGTCAGAGCTCCTATGGATACTTGTGGCCCAAAGAGAAGGGCGGACAGACATGAGGGGCTCAGGAAGGACCGAAGAGAAGTGAGGAGTTCTGATTCTCTGACTGTCCCTCTCTTTCATGTACGAGACAGTAGAGCAGAGAAGTTGTCTGCTCTAAGTGTTGCGATTTTCAAAGGGAAGGTCCCAAAAACGACAGAACTTATCTACATGTAGATAAGCAGGCACTTCTTTATTGCAGCGCGGGGAAGCATGGAAATCACCCAGTGTTTCGAATACATCACCAAAATTCAGCCTATTTATACACTTTTTGCGCAAAGTCATGATCTTTAACATATTTTAACATAAACATGCATACTATGCCCGCTATTAGTTTTGACATTTAGAATGGTTGATTTAACCCTTATTAATATTCTTATATCAATACGATTATTGGTTATTCTGTTGATTACAACTCCTGATATATAAATCAAGGTGAGATATGCGATGTTTCTGTGTTATTATCACAAAACACAAGATATGGAGGTAGGGAGGTAAGTACAGAACATTCCAGGGAGGTAGGGAAGCAAGCGCAAAACATTCCGAGGGAAGAAGGGAGACAAGCATGGAACATTCCCTGTCAGTTTTGCAACTTGTCCCAGCTCCACTTCTAGCCAAGGCCTACACACTATTTCTTAGCATAAGTAAGATTTTTAAGGTTTAATATTCCTTATTCTAATATAAGTCAATAAACTACTTTAATTAAAATGGTGATTAATTTAAATGGTAATTAGTTACTCATTAGCTCCTTAAAACTTAAACTTGATTACAACATAAGTAAAGGGCTAACACTTATCTCTCAAGAGCACAGAAGAAATCAAGCTCACCTCTGACACTGGTCCACAACACCAGCCCTCAGCCCACCTTGGAAGGTCTTGGAAAAGGCATGACCAGACCCTGATGAAATAGTGTGTTTTGAAGGGAATCTGCCTTCCTGCCTTTTCTTGCAGAAATCCCAGTGAACAATAAGTAACTTATCAGTAAGCCTGATAAGTTAGACCTACTTCATATTGCCTCACCTCATTTCGTTGGCTCAGTATTAAATGACTGGGTTTCAAAACAAGGAGTTTCTCTGGATGAGACGAAGAAGTGCTGACGCCGGGCAGGAGATGAGGGAGCAGTGGTGGTTGGGCCAGCAGCATTAGGAGTGTTCTCAGGAGTCAGTCTGACAAGAACACAAGCGTGTTTCAGCTTGGCAACAAAAGAGAATATTGATGCCAAGATTGCCTTCTGTCTTTTTAATTTTTTTATATACTACACTTGCAAGAGTCTGTGTTTTGACAATCTCTCTTTGTATTTCTTTTTATTTGTTTAGTATATGTAATCAAAGATTCCAGGCAAATGCAAATGGCAAGGAGGAGAGTGAATCTTATTTTTTTGTAAACTTTACTACAATCTATTACCAGAACATACTCATTGTCAAAATCTAATATTTTAAGGATAATTATTAGATCAAAATTTCCACTGATATGTTTCCCTAGAACAAAGAACATTTATTTAGAGAACATTATGTGTCATCATTTCAGTTAGTAAGTTCATAAATCATTTAAGTTGCCTGAAAAAAATTAGTCTGTAACTTAATGGCTTCAAGCAATAACTGAAGTAGTATAAAAGTTGTTTAACACTAATAATAGATTCATTGTTCAGTCAGCAGGAGAGTCTGCCAGGATCTTGAGCATGAAATCAGGTAATTTTCATTAATTCTTTGAAGATTTTTGGTTACTTGGGTCTTTGTTCTTTCGTTTGCCCTTCCTTTTCATTTTTGTTTATATACCTGTGCTAGTGCTATCACTGATATTTAAGACACAAAGAATTTCAAATGCAGATGACTTTCATAAAGAGGAAAACCAATTACCAAGATTTCTTTTGGTTACGGAGAAAAAATGAAAGTTTTCTATTCCTTGAATCAAGTTCTCCATGCTTTCATTTTAACCCAAATATTGTTAATTTTCCTCACTGCTGCTAGGTCAGTTGTTGTCTCTAAATAGAACGGCTTTCAGATTTTTCTTTTTCTCCATATCCTAAGTCTGTATGGGTGGCGTGTTGTATCTTACATAGATAACTGAATAGCAAAAAACCTGTTTCTCTGTAGAAAGACAGCAATATTGATTGGAACGTCTGACTCTGTATAGAAGGATATTTGTGCCTTTTTCATACAGAAGGACAACTAATGCAAATGTTCTCACTCCAGAATTTTTGTCATTTTCTTCTCCTATCATTGACTTAAGGTCGTGGTCAATATCTCAGAATTCAAATCTCTGTTGCCTTCTAGCTCTGATTGATTGATTCGACAGGTTTTACTAGTCATTATGCTGGTTGTGAATTTTTATTGTGCAACTACAAATTCATTCCAGCAGAGACCCTTGTGAAGAAAAGCAATACTTCAAAATAATGTCTTGTTGCTCCATTCTCCCTAGAATCCCAATATGATTGTTATGGATAATAGTGTTCTTAAGGTCATTAATGGCTCCATCTCTCAATTCATCTTCTGATACTCTCAATTTCTACTTTATTTATGCAGCTGGAGAAAAGAAGACATTTTTCTGAACCAGACAATTTGATATATATAGGGCTCTGAAAGCTACACATGCAAAGCCCACTAGCAATTTAGAAGTTGTGCATGCAGGTCTCACATGCAGAGGAGAGATGGCATCTGGCTTTAAGTAGTGAATGCTAATTTCTCAAGGGAAAACCACACATACAGCTTTTGACTTATATGAATAACATAATTTAAAATCAAGAGCATACAACATATTTGGCCAAATATTCTGAAAGATCAGCAGAATCTGAGACCTGAGGAAATGTAACTGATTAATTTAAAATAAATATTTGTATTTCAACTAATTCTGAACTACATTCTTGCAGCTCTTGAAATTTAACAGATAGGGGTTTTTAACTTATATCTGACTGTTAGTAGTAGAATTGGATGTTTTGATAGGAACAAAAATACAATATCAGCTTTGCCTACTGATAAATACGTTCTATTAATGTAAAGTAGCAGAGATAACAAATTTTTATCCAGTTACATCTAATTGTATTATATTTAAACTATGTCTTTAGCTATTTACATAAAATGTTGCTGTACAACAATAAAACTAAATTTTAAACATTGCACAGCATAACCCATCTGATAACCTGCATTAACAAAGACAACAGTCTTCATTTCATACATTTAAACATGCAAAATAAATTTAAAAATTATAATTTCAACTGATTAAAAAGTAAGGACTGGTAGTGAGGTCTCTTGTTACAAAGAACTGTTCATTGCCACTTTTATACAATATTCAGCAATGCTTTTGGTAGCAAACTGCAAGATTCAATAAATTACAGTAAGTGGAACATGCAGTCTGTGGTGCTTGTTCATTTACTGACTTCTGGAACTCAAATATTTGTAATTACTGCCAGAGTGAATCATTGTGAATACGAATACAAGTATGTATATATGCATTTTTGTGCACTTACATGTACACATGTATACGTATGTGTGTACGTACATATAAGTATATACACGTATACATAAATAAGTGAAAAAAAATGTTCTTCTTGCTTCATATTTTTGCAGTGAGAAGAATATTGTTTATTAAAGAGAAAAACAGATCTTTTCCAGTCAGATGTCCAAATAAGGGCCTTTGACCAATCCACTACTGATATTTGCTATGGACATTTCCTAATGAATCAGAGGCCCAGAAATTCTCTGTAATGCTGGCACTGCCAAAATCTTTCTTTGTTAGATCCATGTGTTCAAGTGCCTCTCTCAGAAGCATTCTGTTAGATCATGCTGCACTTTCCCATGCTTTTGGCCAACTTTAAATTATGCCACTTACATAAAACTTTAGCTGTGGCTGCAATAAAAGACATTAGAGAATCTGGAACCAAAACACATTCACACAAACCTTCTGTTTCATACAGGGGCTCTTATGAATTGCCTCCAGATTTTTTCTCTCTTTTCCCATATGACTCTGGATATAGTTAACGAAATTAGCCTTGAGAGGGTATAGGTTTTCCGTGTCTGCACAGAATAAATATACGAGCATTTATGCGGCTACAGAAGCTCTACATTCAACTCCCGATTTCCACAGGAAATGGCATGTGAGATCCTTTTGCCTTAGATTTTCAACATGTATCTTCAAATGTGTGCTCATGCTTGGGGAATGAACTCCCTGAGAAGACCTGCCAGTAGATCTCTTTGACAAGCAAGTTGTGCATAACTCCTGACTGCCCAGGAACCTGAAAGAGGTTGGTGCTGACTTCAGTGCTCGAGCTGTGTGCCTACGTTATGACTGGTGGCATGTGAGTACAGCACAAAAAAAGGGTTGCTGAGCAAGTCTTTCATGTGTCTCTTGAAAAGCTCACTGGCCTCTGCTTCATGGCTAATTTCCTTAAGGCCTGATCTCCTGCTTAGGCACCTTTATCTTTTCACTTTCTTTGGTATCAGGGATTGAATAGTATCCGCAAGATATTTGTTATTTGAGTTGCCTCTGAAATTTGCTTTTCCTTTCACTAAAGCTAGTTCTCACATGGGCAAGCATTGGAACAGGCTGCCCAGGGCAGTGGTAGAGTCACCATCCATCAAGGTATTTAAAAATATTGTAGATGTGGCACTTGGTGACATGGTTTAGTGGTGGATTTTGCAATCGAAAGCTAATGGTTGGACTTGATAATTTTAAAGGTCTTTTCCAACCTAAACGATTCTATCATTCTAAGGACACCTAGACAACTGAGGTCCAAGAACAGCAAAGCACATTGCAAAGTATATTTGCTTCAGAGATTATATGTGGCCTTGTTTTGTACTAGGGAAGGATTAACTCCATGGCAGGTGGTAACTGTTTAACTTTTCAGGAGCTGGGACATTTGTATTCTCAGCAAGCAATATCTTAGCAATAGAGTCTGAACTTGCTTATTTTTTTTAAACACATAGTTTTTAATTCCCACCCACACTCCCCCAGATACATTTGTTTCTAATTAGAGAAATGGAACATGAATTTACTGCTTGCTCATCATTTTTGCTCCAGGGATTGTCTAATGACCTATGGTGCACGGAGATTTCTAACAGCACTGTAAGTAGTTCATAGAAGTAGACCACAAAGTACAGAGCGTGTTGATAACTCAGTCAATATAGCAAGAATAGCTTTACATTTGATAAATTTATTTTTTTTTAAAGTTCTGGGTACCGTACATCACATCCAAAATCCATATTATATTTTACTATTTTCTCATGGAAGGATGTCACTGCTATAGCTGATGTTGCTTTGGGACATATTACAGTCATTAAGTTATTTGTGCTTGCCAGATCACAGCAACAAGGTGATTCGCCCCCTCTACTTTTCTCTAGTGAGACCCCCGCCAGTAAGTGAATTCAGCTCTGGAAAGGTATCTTCAACACAGGAAAGACATGGACCTGTCGGAGCAGGTCCGGAGTTGGCCACAGAAATCATCAGAGGGCTGGAGCACCCCTGCTATGGAGAAAGGCTGAGAGAGTTGCACTTGTTAAGCCTGGAGAAGACTCCAGAGACACCTTATAGGGACCTTCCAGGAAAGATGGGGAGGGACTTTTAACCAAGGCAAGTGACAAGGAAGTCAAGGAACAATGGCTTTAAAGTAAAAAGGGCAGATTTATATTAGACATAAGGAAGATTTTTTTCATGATGAAGGTGGAGAGACTGGAACGTGTTGTCCAGAGACGTTGTGGAAGCCCCCTCCCTAGAACTGTTCAAGGCCAGGCTGGACAGGGAAGGTCCAGGGGGATTGGAACTGGATGACCTTTAAAAGACCCTTCCAACCCAAACTATTCTATGATTCTATGATTCTATGATTGAAGAATGCAAGAAGCTATGTGGCTTTCAGCATTCAGGCAGTCAGACAACATGAAGTTTTTCTCTGCACCTTAACACTATAATCAATTATGTTCTCATCAGTTTATAGTTACATGAAACATGTCACTGACTCTCTCACCTTTTGGGTCTTAGCAAAACGTTCAGTGGAAGGTGGCTTATAGCATATAACTCACAATCAAATATGGTTGCTATTTTTCCCTGCTTCTTTGGAAAAAAAAATCGTTGAATTATTCTCACAGGACTAGGTGGTAGCTTTTGATCAATGCTGAAATGCAATACTGGAACAAAATGAAAGACTTGACATTATGGATGCCTTGAGCAAATCCCCTCTTGTTATTTACCCTTTGGCTGTTACCAGGTTCTGAAAATCAGGGACTACCCTATCTCTGTAACAACATCATGCAAAAATGACATGGAGCTACCTGTAAATTAGACTTCTGGAATAGTCACAACCTCATAGCTCACATGAAGCAATCCATTTGTAGTTAAAGCAAAGGGGCTGAACTGAGTGACTACATAAATTTCTGGGTTTAGACTAGCATGAAATGGTATGTTGATCTTCATTGTAAGTAGACAGGCATACACAGAGGAAAATATCTAAAAGTATAAACGTGTCTGCTGTGGACTTGATGCTGTGACTAATGCAGCAAAAGGATTAGGATTTTGGATTTATTTAACTCCATTCTGACATAAAGAAAGATGTTTTTATCACTGATAACAAATGGTGGAATTTGGAATAGTGGTGTGGAGATTTAATTCTCATGCTGTGAAATGAGGAATGCTTTTCCTCACAGGCAGAAGCAGAAGGTGGCCTTCACAACTAATATGTTCAAGGACTACACGTTTACTTTTTATGAGATCTTCATCCTGGTAATGAATACAGTACATAAATGTGATAACTACCCTACTAGTTAGTGAGCTGTCAATAACTTTCCACCAAAATACTTTCTTAATGGCAAGCCATAGCGCAATTACACAGAAATATCATATTTTTAAGGATTTTTTTGAAACTTAAATTCAAACTTGATGGCAAGCAAAAAATTTCTTTCTACATCCAAGGTATCAGAGACTGTCTAGAATTTTCTTCTTGCTCCCAACCACCACCTCTAATGCCTCTGACAATTCTTAATACCAATAACCAAGATTTCTAATGCCACTCAAATGAAATGTAAGCATAGAGGAAAAAACTGCCCAACACTTTTTCATTTTGGTTGCTGTTCTCATCCCATTGTTCAAGGGACTAGACACAGTGTGCTGGAAATCTTAATAGCTCTGTGTAGGAAACCATGACACTGGAAGGTGATTTGTGTATAAGAAGGGGAAGTTTAGTCCCAATTATGTTGGTCCAAGCATAGCCTAAAATGGTAATGATGCAGTCTGGAGCAGGTACAAATCCTGCACAGTGCAGGACTTGTTAATACCTATCACTAAGCAGTTAAAGTCTTCTGGCCTGTAACATTTCTCTAAGGTATTTCCAGGTTGTTCAAACACCTTTTTCATCCCGAAAAATATCCTAAACCTCACTGAAGCTAATGATATAATTACTTTTCACTCAAAAGAAATAAGACTTTGAAAATATGTTTGAGCACGTGTTTGCAGATTTTGGAACCCATTTGGAGGCAGATAGGATGTTAGACACACACACTCTGTCTCCTCTGAAGTAGTTTGCATTTTTTTCTGTCTTCAATCATATTTTTTATGTTGATAAGCTCAAACTAGCAACTGCAGGACAGAACACAACTGTCTGTTATAAATACCTCCTATTTCCTGTTCTTCTCTAATGTGCTCAAGTATTTTTTTGCTGTGTAAATCTTGTCAGGTTGGCAGTATTTGTGAAAGGATTAGCTTTATTCTGTATCTCTCTACACACTTTCGCCAGGGGTATTCAGTGGTACAAGATGATTTTTTTATATCAGAAATCTGGCAAAATGTAGAATAGCACACTCCTTGCTATCCAATAACCCCCTGAAAAGCAAATGGAGTTTGCCTGTTCTGATTAAAGATTCACAGGCTTGATGCCGTGCTAGCTCTAGCTGCGACACTTCTCATTGGTGAGGGGGCTTTTCTTCATGCGCTGGTTCACTGAGAAAAGTAATTCATAGAATCACAGAATGGCCTAGCCTGGAAGGGACCTTAGAGGTCATTTAATCCAACCTCCCTGTCACGGGCAGGGACGCCTCTCAACTAGATCAGGCAACACATGGGGACTGAACAGGGATTGAATAATTGAGTATTGCATGGTGGTAACTGTCCTGTTCTGGTGTTACTAAACTGGAGAAGTGAGCCAGGTATGTCAGACGCAGAGCAGATAAAATTGTAAGCATAAATTCTAATTTTCTCATTATGTGTTCAGCTGATTTTTTAGGACAGGTGCTACTCAGAGTAAGAAATATTCTTGTATCTCATTCTTAAAGCATAAGGCGTTTTATGTTTTCACAGCTTTTGCTCTGCTTTGATGTCATTACAAAATACTAAAAATGGTAGGGGGAACAAAGCTGACTCTGGGTTTCATATTAGTCACTAATAAAAAGTGGCCTACGTAAATTCTTCTACATACTAAGCCATCTCTTGCTGTCAATAGAGACACAATTCACTGATCAGCAGCAATAAAGGTTCTTTAATTGCATACTTTTGTTGCACATATTTCTAAGTAAGCATCTCCAAAGTATAAAAAGCATAATTAAAATCTATAATTCAACTATCTGGGTCTATTGATAGAAATATAGCCACATTTTAAATGAGCTTTAACAGTTTAACAGCTCTGTGCTTCAAAGAAAAGTAGATTAATACAAATAGCCTGCAGGGAAAGATAAAGATTCAGATCTCAGCAATCTGAAAAACTTTGCATTTCTATGGAATCCAATTTCAGGCTATACAAATAAAGTTAAGAGGATGAGTAAACTTGCTGCATGGAATATTTTGTTATCCTAACTATTGTTGCTCATTGAATTAAATTTGAACATTCTGCTCAAGTTCCAGTTTTGCATCATTTTTCATGATACAGAGATGTTCTGTCTTTGATCGCTGAAGCTAATGCCATATCAATTAAATACACAAAGTACTATTTTTTTGCTCACTAGCCAATCGTCGTTGAAATTTTCTATACAGCTTAGCATTAGCACTCAGAACCAGATTCTCAGAAGAGCCTCATATTTTGGAAAGACTTTGGTCCTTGGTGTGACATTTGTTTATTTAGGAACCTAAGAAAGGTAAGAGCTGTACTGAAGAAGACGACTCACCAGTTTTCAAATCAATAACTATGATGGTTCCACTGTCATTAGTGGTCTAGTACTTTTACTAAATTCCTGTAAACAGCTGATGCATTAATAAGATTATGCCTAGTAATTTGGATTAGTAGGTTGAGATCCTAATTGTAAAAACTTTGGGATGGAAAGTGGTAGAGGAACAAAATAAATAATTCTGTGGTGCTACAAAAATGAAAGAAAAAGTTCAATCTATCAGGAAGAAAGCTTGATGTTCTTGTGAGGTAGAGAGTTTTATCATGGATATGAGTTACTTGCAGGAGGTGACCTAGTACTACAGATCTGAAGATCTGGGATCATGAAAGTTTTCAGAACAACAGCATTTATATAGAATAATGTAATTAAGAGATCTTTGGACAGAATTGGGGAAAAATTTACAGGTGACACGCTTAAATAAAAAACCTGTCATTGAGCTGAAAATTATTTTTACTGTATATTTTTGCATAATATGAAGTGTATTGGTGCATCATCATTTTATGTAGCTTATGTCATCCTGCCCTGAGTAATTTTTGCCACCTGTTGTGGCAGTGAATGACATTATACCATCCAGCTAAACCAAACATTTTTTATTTTGTAAAATTCTAACATGTTACTTTATGTGTTGCCATTAACTGCTTTTTGTTTTGGAGTTAGGAGGTAACATTTCCATCCACCTCCCCTCGACCCCTGAACCGTTGGTGCTGGCTTCTGATAACAGCACAGACAGCGACCTGCTTGGTTCACTTGCACAGCAATGTCTTGATCCAATGTCAAATGTGGAATAAAGTAGAAGGTTCCTAGTGGCATACTGCACATTTGAGCAGCTGGAATTATGAACTAATTGCATCTGAACAGGTCAGAAAGAATTTCTGTGAGGAGGGAAACATTTTGGTAGAATTTTTACTGTAATATGTTTACAAAATCTGCATATCCCTGTTATAGATATTAGGGGCAGTAGTCTTACAATGCACCCTATGTCGAGGTGATGGGCAGCACTCTGCAGTAATGGTGCAGGAGCTGAGGCAGAGGAAAGTCATGTACATCTTTCTCTGTTCTCTACAAGAAATTGCCACATGGGAAAGGATTTAGAAAAAAAAAAGCAAGAATAATGACAGCTGAAAGACAGTGTAACAATTTTTTTTTAATATGCTGGTGAATATACATTCAGATAGGGATTGTTTAGTTTTTGGCAAACGGTGTCTAGAGCTCGATTCAGCCAAGTTACTAATAGACGGGACTGTTGGATAGTAATGTCTCTCTTTCCTGTAGCCTGATTGGAGGATCCACAGTAAAATTTCCCCATATGGTACGTTTTTCTTCTGCTGAAGCCACTGACCGGGCATAACTGTCATTAAAAAGTAGATCTCCAATCCTATACTGAGCAAAAGTGAATTAGGCTATTCCCCATGTGGATACTCTTTTGGAAATTAGAATCATAGTATTGTAGTATTGTTTAGGTTGGAAAAGACCGTTAAGATCATCAAGTCCAACCATTAATTAGAGTAGGGTTGAATCTGTAACATAGTTAAATAACTGGATACATTAATGGCAAATCAGCAGATTGGCTGACACTGGAGGATTAGCAGATACAAGGAAACTCTTACACCTCCATGCAGGATGGGCCTATTAAGTCCACCTCATGTAACAAAAAAAGTGCTCTGCCAAGATGCTACGCCTCGTTAACTGAAACAAACCAACGGAGAGAAGTCTTA
Organism: Apaloderma vittatum; assembly: GCF_000703405.1. Taxonomy (NCBI): domain Eukaryota; kingdom Metazoa; phylum Chordata; class Aves; order Trogoniformes; family Trogonidae; genus Apaloderma; species Apaloderma vittatum. The sequence continues at coordinate 35,390 of NW_009733998.1, forward strand.
GTTGGCAGCAAGTGAGTGACGCTGGCTCTGTGCTCTTTGTACACCCCCACTCATAGAATCATAGAATCATAGACTGGCCTAGGCTGGAAGGGACCTTAGAGATCATTTAATCCAACCTCCCTGTCATGGGCAGGGACGCCTCTCAACTACATCAGGGAACACATGGGGATCGAACCTGTGACCTTCGCTTTATCAGCACCACGCTCCAACCGAGTGAGCTAACTAGCCCGCTCCCATTCCACTCTATCCACATACACAGCAGTGGGCACCCTGAGCTGGTGTAGAACAGGAAAACAGCCTGTGACAAGAGGTGAGTGGGTGCAGAAAACCTCAGCCCTGGAGCAAGGCAGGAGCTCAGGCACCACAAGCCACAGTGTGCACATTCATCTCTCTTGAAACACCAAGCCTACACGCTTACCCAGATTCAGGGCAGAAACCCACGAGTCTGAAAAAACAAGACTGCTCATCACATCTTAAAAGATTTCTCTTGAACTTTCTTAAATGGAGTTTTGCAGATCAGATCCTTTTGGAGAGAGCAGAACTGAGGCCTGCCAGGTTTTTGTTAAAAGAAAAATAAATAAGAAAAACCAGTAGCTTTGTTGTTTGATTAGTGTGATGTTGGTGCTATGCTGGGTAGCACTGCGTCAAATACACGGCAATGTTCAATGGTCAATTCAAGCAAGCCTTAGAAGTTTAACTTTATTTTTCCAAGATAATATTATTTCACTGTTCATTGACAGCCTTTCATGATTTTCCTGAGAGACATACTGACAGCTTCCCAGTCAGAATATTTTATAATGTGCTTGTACTGAGATTAATTTGCTGCTTTAATCTGAGTGTATACATACATGTGTACCTGCATAATGCAATTTTTCATCATCCTGCCTTTGCAACATGCTATATGTTAGCTTTGAGAATATCTTGCCTTCATATTAATTGTTACAATGTCATTATGTAAACGTAAAAAAGCTCTGGACTTCTCTGAAAGTAGCTGACATTTATGAAATACCTTTAGTAGTAAGCATGCATGATTATGTTCATATCACATATTTGTGTGTGCAGATGTGTATAAAGAGGTGCAATTTTGCAAGATACTTTACATGAACTTAGACTAATTTTTATGCAGTCATTACAGTAATATCGACAGGACTGTTAAACAAAGCCATTGAAAAAGTGAGCTTATTCAGAAATACCCTCACCTACCCAAAAGCATTTCCTCCAGAGAGTGAAGACATCTACTCTGTGTCGGTGTCACAGCTTTGCTGAACTGCTTTACGTTCTGTCAGGATTGACATTTGCTTTGGAAATCTGAAAAACTTAATCAGCTCCCTGACTGCCATCTCTGCCTTTACAGAACGGGCTCTGATGCTAGAAATGATCTAATTCAGAATGTCAAATATTCAATGCTGATAATTCCAGCAGTTAAAGATCTTTCCCCCAGTGTCTTTCTGCCATTTAAAAGTAAAGTTCTACTGACAAAATGCCGAAATAAATGCATTAACATTTCTCTTTAGTTCATTAGGTTAATTTCAAGTAAGATGTTGACTGACAATATGCCAACAGAAATAGGTACAGAAAATCCCAAAGAAACCAAGTTTATTAAAAATTTATTTCTGCCAAAATAGTCCAGGAGATGTATGGCAAAGCCTGCATTATGCAAGGGCTTTAATTCTCCTTTAAAGGAAAGGGAAGAGCCACTAGCTAACTCCAAATTCAGAAGTGATGCTGCTGGAACCTGTTATCCTCCCCAAAATCCCTAGATGTAGATTCTTCTCTGCAACCATCTGGATGCAGCTTCCTAGAGTTTTCATAAAACATACTTTCACCTAGCAGTTGAATTTAAATATAGCATCTCTGTTGCAGACTTGTGGGATAAGTGTCATTTCACTGTAACAGGTAGCATATGGTGCTTGGTGCTGGGAGAACAGAAATGGAAGTTGAAGCCAAGTTGTCAGGAAGCTCCTAGCATGTCTATAAGATAAACTGCAGAATTTCTTCAGTGCTTTGGGGCTCCTTTCTCACCTACTGATATTCTGGTATTTATATCTATATTTGACAGTTTTGGAGCGGTCACAGGGTATCCTTGGAGGGGAAGGAATAAATTATTCAAAAATTCCGGTGTGTTGGCATATGTAATTAAAAAACTGTTCAGACTATTACTCCAATTAGTGAGCGTCTCTCTCAAACTGCAAACTCTGGATGAGAACAGAGTACATTGAGCAGAGGGACCCCTCTGAGCACGGCTCATAGATTTACTGGCCCGTCTGGCCTTTCCCAGTCACATCTGCTACAGATCTCACAAACCTCTTAGCACCAAAAGGTGAAAGGCGAACTTAGACCCCAGACAGACTTTGGTTTTCCATCCATCTTCTCTGCTAGAACAATCTTTGCTCCTGTATGCTTCTTATCACTTTAATTTCCTTATAGAAGCTGGCTTTTAGCAGAGAGAGCTACTCCAACAGTCTTTTTCAGAATGGAAGCTGCTCTTGAAGGACCTTGCCTAGCCTTACTAAATCATTACATTACTCAACATCCGTTTTGCTGGGTGAAAGAACCCAAAGCATGTTCAGATGCAGCCACTCAGCTTCCTGTCATGCATGATAAAAGTTCACTGAAAGCCTCTTGCAGCCTTAAACCTGCTTTGAGTAGGGGAAGCTGCACTGATGGAGGAGATCTGAGCTCCTACAGCATGGGCAAAACGTGCCATGTCCTAGCCCACAGTGTGTCCTATCCACAGCTATATAATATTTACTTGTGGTTTTAATTTCAATGTGTGCTTTTCCTGGAAGTTAGATTAGTGATTGCAGAACGTGGCTTACGAACAGCCTGTAGAAATGCCAGTTCTGAAATTTTTTTGTACGTTCTCAGAAACAGCAACAGCTCTGGCAATGCACTTTTGCTGGTCCCATGTCATGTCAAAACCCAGCAGTAATACTTCAGCAGTAACAACAAACAAAGATGACATATTTTTTATATGATGTATTTGTAAGCACTTTTATGAATGATCTAGATTGTGCAGCAAAACATCCATTCACCATTTGAAATGCAGAAGCTCAGTGTCATTTAACATTTACAAGATTTATGTCTGAAAGCACTTAAAAAATATCTCGAAATTATTTTTTGACGTTATTTTGGCATTTAGACACTCATTTAAACCCGTGACTTGTTGAGGACTAAATACTTCTGCATGATCTAAACAGAAATCTCTCCTAAATATTTTTTTTATAGCTCTCTGTGATAGTTTCTGCAATTACCTACTTCATTATAAAAACATCAAAATGTGTGAACTTAATATAGTGTAGTGACTTGCAAAACTGAACAGGTATATAAAAGATGTTTTGTGATTCTGTAGAGATTTAGATTGCAGGAAGTAGTCACAATTCCGATCAAAAAGTAATTAAAATCCTAATTTCAGCTATCCTCTGGAGAGAACAATCATCTACCTGTTTGTTTTAGTTCAATTTTCATTTTGTAAAACTTGTATGGTCTGATTAATTTAAGAATAAAAAAATCACACCAACCAAGTAAAGCCTTATATTATCTAGATAGAAAAGGAAAAAAAATCTAAGCTCTTCTCTTTTCTTTATAAAGTTCTATATTAATGAAATATGAAAATTATCTGGTCTTAAATACTAAAAGTTTCCTTCATTTGAAGAAAGCACTTTGCAATTAATTCTCTTGAATGTTGAAATAGTAACTAACACACATTCTCTGTTATTGCACAAATCAGTATTAGCATTATTCAGTGCTTTAATCTTCTGGGAATGAGGTAATTATGGTGATATTTGGGAAGAAAAAATCAAATACTCTGAAAATTATAATTTTATATAGGCTGCACATTCATTTTTCCATTATTTTCTCATCACCAGTATGACATCAGTATGACATACTGGAGTTAGTGTTTTCTGACTGCTGCTCATCTGAGTGTTTTGTTTGAGGCAGTCACTCATGCAAGCTCCTTGTTCTGGGAAAAGTGATGACTTGTATGCTACCCAAAATCTTGTTTTCACATTGGTATAGTTACGTCTAAATGAAGTAAATCATCCTTCGAATATACCCAGAATCCAGAATAATGGTTTACCTGAGGGGCGACCTCCTTGCTCTCCACAGTTTCCTGACGAAGGGACATGGAGAGGGAAGTGCCAAGCTCTTTCCCCTGGGATCCAGGGACAGCACGCATGGGAATGGGAGTGGGTCAAAGCTGTGCCAGGAGAGGTTCAGATTGGATGTTAAGAAGCATTTTGTCATTGAGAGGGTGGTCAAAGCTTGGAACAGCTTCCTGGAGAGGTCATAGATGCCCCAAGCCTGTCAGTGTTTAAGAGGCATTTGGACAATGCCCTTAATAATTGGCTCTAACTTTTGGTCAGCCCTGAAGTTGTCAGGCAGTTGGACGAGATGTTTGGTGTAGGTCCCTTCCAGCTGAACTACTCTACACTAGTCTGGTGTAGACTAGTCTACTTAAGTTGCTAGATAAACTAGACTTTCCTCCCTCCCTCTCTCCCTTTCTCTATATTTTAAATGGTATTTCTGGGAAGCAGACTGTGTCCAAATTAGAATTAAACCTGGAAAATTATTTCATTCACTAAAAAGTGAAAAAAATCTGCAGCCCATCTTTTTCATAAAGAAAAACTGGTTTCTATGTGATGGATATGAGATAGAGTGATGGTGAGACTCAAGTCATGGAGGAGTTGTACAGAGCTCCACACACATCCCTTGATAAATTTCTTGCAGCTGAAGATGATGAAGTACAGGGTGAGAGAGGAAATACAAACAGCAGAAAAGCCTGATCAGAGTTTTGCATGGACTAAGAGAAGGAAGAAGGAAGGTTTATCCCAGAAGCTGGAAGCTGCAAGGAAAGAAAGATTACTGTGGATTATCCAGTCAACATTAGTTTCCACTGTAACCTGGTCACATAATACATTTAAGAATTTGTAGGCATTTAAAGGACTTTGTCACTACCTTCCATAGCTGTTAGCACCACAAGCAGGAATTAGATCCAGGGTGCTAAATTCATGATTGGATGCATTCAAGAGAGCGCCTGCTGTTCAGCCACATTCCCGGGGTAATATCATTCACTTTTACAGGAAGGAAGAATCTTTCTCTCTAATGGACAAGTTTCGAGGCACAATTCACTGACCTACACTGTAGTAGGTCAAATCAGATGAACTCAACTACCCCTTCTGGCCTTAAAATGAATGAATATGTGAGTCTCTGAAATAAGGACACATCTTGCCCGTAGCTCACCACCGTGTCAGCAAAAATGAGGAGGCAGTCCACACAATGAGAGCATCTGCTGCACTTTCTGTATATTTTTGTACAGTATTTATGCTTTTTATACTGCACTTACACTGCATTCATCACTAAAAGTACTTGAGCACCACATAGGGATTATGTGATGCTCACGTTTTTCCTGGGGACAACTTGAGACAACTGGGACCTACTGTCATGTGTTTTTATCTTGGTGTGTTAAAATACAGGAACCAAGAAATACATACAAACCACATCCAATGCTTTCACTGTGTTCACCTTGTAAATATCTGTTATATCCAGACAAGGTGATGACAACAGTAATAAAGTCATTCTAGCATTCAGATTCCTTTCTTTGCACATGCTGGACTTGCAAGCTGAACTTTATTCAGAGGTTAAAAAGTGTTCTTATATATCACAGAAGAAAGAGGGCAAAAGCAATATTGATTTCATTCATTATTCAGTGGACAGAGGCACAGCGTTGGGGCATTACCAAAGCTTCTCTCATTGATTTACGTGGACAACAAGGATCAAGATTTTGCAGCTAGGGACTTCATAACTTTGGAGACAGGCAGTGAAAGGGAAAAAAACTTTGCTAAGGTGTAGGTTTTTGAAAAAAAAGAGTTACAAGCATGGGCAGTTACTATGCTTCTGACATAGAATGTGCACAAGAAGTAAGGTAGTACCTTAGGAAGATGAAAGGACTGGTAATTGAGTATTGTAATTGCCTTCATAATTTGACTATTTCATCAGTAAATCTAGCAGATGTGCAGAAATGGACCTGGGTAACAAAATATTCTCCCATGTTAAAAATAGGTTTTGAACACTAGACTAAAAGTTTAAATATATATAAAAAAAGTGTTTTTGTGAACCAACAATCTGAAGAGGAATTATTTAGTTCAGCTGAAGATTTTATTACATTTTTAAAGTCCTGATTTTTGACTTTTTCACCTTATTATTTACCCAATTTTCCAGAAGGCTTAGGAATATGCTGAACAAAAAAGATCCATATGGGCCATGATGATAATCTTTGTGCGCAACCCAACAATTCTCCCCTTATTTTTGTTTCCTATCTTTTAGCAAGTTATTAATCCACTAGAGGATCTTCTTTCTTGTCTCATTGCACTAGGGCTTCTTTATGAGGTTTTGGCTAGAAAACTTCTCTAATGCCTTCAGAAAGCTGCATGCTCTAAGTGAGGTGATTTGTGTTTGGATGGGGGAAAGAACTTTCTCCCTCTTGTATTCTCTCCCAGAAAAGCTGTAATGGGACCATGCACAGGGAGTGTCATTACTACTGCAAAATCATCAAACTAGCACATTTTTCTTTCCATGCTTCAGTGGTACCCTGGGACAGATCCTGCCACAGGCACAGCAAATATTTGTGCCTCACCAGAGGCATTTTACCTTGTATCCACAGAATACTCCCTGCTGCTGTTGATCAGACCCTGTTCCTATTTCTCCAGTGCCTTTCATCATGGCTTATATCCTAAGCAGTAATAAACTTTTACCAACTGAACCAGCACAATTCAAATTTCTGGGTTTAGATCTTGCACCAAAACCCACCAGTGCCAAGCCCTTGTGACCACATCCTTCTCCTGCAGTTTGTAGTTGTATAAGTTGTAAATGAAAAGTGAAAACTGAATTTCTAGTTTTACTCAGTAGGCAAGCCAGATTATGTGTAGGCTTAGTAGTAGATGTATAGTAAAACAGTTCTCAGTACATCTCTAGTCTCATTTACAGTGTAGAGAACTCAACCCCTGCAATACCATGACACAAATGATGGTATTAATAGCAAATAAAGAAATACAAAAACTTACACAGAATATACGTATTTCTTTAGGAAATTTGCTGCAAATAGTTCTGAATAATATGACAAAATTACACTGAACAACTAAATGAAGGTGTAGTTTGAAATACTAGGATATTTTCAAGTGCCCTTTGATTCTGATTAAAAGTTAGTTTATGGGATTTACAGAACATTGTGAAAAAAACATTGTGATAGTTTATACAGACTGTTTATAAAGTCTGAATTATTCCTATATTTCTATGCCATAGATTTTGAAACTGCCTTTTAAAAATGAGGCAACTAAACCTCAGTTTTCGTGCCAAATTTATCTTTGGGAAATCATGTGTTTTCTCCAAAGAATATCTTTTTGTTGTTATCAAAATGTCAGTTGGTCACCACTCCGCATGTTGTCATCAGTCAGATGCCTATTCATATGTTACATGATGATCTCACTGAATATAAACACATTCCATCTCCTGGATTTATAAATGAAACCTGTAGTTTTGCAGAGGCTGAGACCTCATGCCCTTTTCTGTTTCCAAGGGAGTACTTGTAACAGTATCACTCACATGTCTAAGATTTCAGAGAGTCAGGAGACCAGACAAGGGAAGCGTGAAGAAAATGTGATGCTTCAATTTTTGGGGAAGTTAATACTTCACCTGAAAAACAGTGTTCCCCAAATTGAAGAATGCAACATCTCCACTGGAGAGTGGCCTCGCGGTACTCTCTCCTCTCTGTTTTCTTGCCAAAACTGGTGAACCTGCTCTGTACAGTAACAGATCTTCATAGCTCTGAGGCACAGAACTGAAGCCAAAAACCAGAAGGAAGACTGGAACAGTACTGGCTGGTTTGCTGAGCATGGAAAAGGTTGCATGTGCTGCCCATGGACAGAAAGAATCAGCTCGACAGCCGTTCTGTCCCTCTTGCTCCAATGGGGACATGTTGCTAAATTTACTGGGTGGAAGTATATACAAAATTTTATATATAAAATATATATAAAAATGTGCATAAATATATATATGTACACAGTCTTTCAATGAAACAAAGAAGGCAGCACATTTAAGAAGCACAACTGATAACATATAAATAAATCTGTGAAATACGCTGCCACAGGGCAGCAGAAGGAGAAATATTGTATCGATATTGCAAAAAAGTGTGGTTATTTCTATGAACAGCATTGACAAGGCAGCTAGTGTCCGTGTTTTGGCTTTTAAACTGACAACCAACTGGGCAATGAAGAAACTTGCTTCCCTGGTAAAGTACTGCACGATTAAGGTTTATTGGTTGAGTGCTGAGTGCCTTCAGTTTCCCATGAAGCTCAATACCTCGCAGGCTTGCATCCCCTGCCAGATGCTTGGTGGATGTTAATCCATCCATCTGTGAACCATGTACTCTGCTGCAACTGGAGGTGAGATACAGCAAACACGGCAACAACAGCCTGTTATCCTGCTGTCATTGCCATGTGCTTCCATATCCCAAAAGGATAAAGTCATCTTCAGTTCAGAAGAGACTTTCTGTACTTGTTAGAATCCCAGCCAGAGAGAATTCAGGGCTCTTGCTGAAATTCTGGAGCTGAAGAGGCAGAAAACTGAAATTATTTTATCTCTTAGTCAACTAGCAATGGTTTTGAAATTGCAGTCTGGGTGAGGCTCACCCTGCAGTTTTATGTCCACCAGGAAAAAAAAAAAAGCACAAAGCAACTATCAACCACTGGTTTTCAGGGGAATAGTTCACAGATAAAATATTTTGATTTTGAATCATCATCAGCTGCCGACATTTTAAGAGTATTGGATTTTATTCAGACAGTCTTATGACAGTCTTTTATGCTGAAAGAACCAGTTGACCTTGGAGAAATTAATGTATGAGTGATGCATATGACTTCTACTGTTTGACTGGTAATTTTTTATACTTTCTGTAGAAACGAGCTTTTAATTTTTATTTTCATGCAGTAATCTCTCACCCTGTCTTTTCCTCCAATGCTTTAGAATTTGTTGTCTGTCCTCCTCTAGACCAGGTTAATATTTTATTTGTGTAGTGGGAGGGTATACACATTTTAAAGGAGAACAGGAGCTGTTTACGGTGTTCAGACTTCCTTTGGTTTCCAAGCTGTGCTGCATGAAGCAACGAAGCTTACTTAAAATATAAAATATCATTTGCCTTGGAAATCTCACCTCCCTTTAAAATAGTTTTGCACCTGGTAGTGAGGCTATGATTAAAAGCATATTCAAACTGGCTTTTACATAGTACTGCCACAGCTCAGGGACAATTGTCCCCAGTTAAGCATTCACATGCTGTTTCCCTTTTTTCTTTTCTTTTTTTTTGGTACAAATTGTGAAGTGGTGGAATAGTTTATGTTCTTTAACCTCTCTAAGTGTCACGTCCCTAGGTTTCAGAACGATGAGGCAGGTTCGCCGACGGCCGGGCCAGGGTTCAGGCGAGTGACAGGGAAGAGCCCTGTGAACCCAGCTTCCATTTATCCCTCAGTGAACAACGGCGGGCTTCAATCGCCCACTTAGCGCCATCAGCACAGAGCCATTAGCGAGCAAAGGAACCAGCCTTGCCACGGATAGCCCTTTGTTAAGGCTAGAAAGACAGAGAAAGAAAGCGTTAGAAAAAGGAAGGATCGCCACCCTTGGACCCAGCTACGACCAAGGCGCGCGCAGCCATCTTGCGGTAGGCATAAAGC
>NW_009733999.1:0-793 GCF_000703405.1 Apaloderma vittatum
TTCAGATGCTGGGAGCTGAGATACCCACCAGGCCTCTGCTTCTCAGCAAAACATGCAGAAATAGAGGGAAAACACAAGGAAAATCCCAAGCATCACCTCTGTCCCTCCATCACCTCCTTGGTGAGCGCACCCCAGCAGGCAAGGGCAAGTTCAGGGCCAGAAAAGGGATTTGCAGATGGGTTTTAGGGTGGGTTTTTTTGTTTTCTCTTGTTAAGCTGGGCAGCAGCTTCACCTTGGGCCAATATTGGGCTTGTGCACAGCAACAGGTATTTTGCAAAGAGCGCTCGACGGGTAACGTGACGATGCCGATGCTGTGAGCTGTGCTGAGCAGTCCCGCGCTGCGGCCACCACATTTGGGGCCGCTGAGGATGCTGATAAAATCACAGAATTGCCCAGATTGGAAAAGACCTTTAAGATCCTCGAGTCCAACCTTTAACCTAATACTGATAAGTCCTTGTCTAAACCAGATCCTCAAGCACTGTGTCTGCCTGACCCTTAAATACCTTCGGGGAAGGGAACTCCATCACTGCCCTGGGCAACTCATTCCAGTGCCTGAGAATCCCTTCACTACAGATTTTTTTCCTAATATCCAAACTAAACTTCCCTCCACGCAACTTGAGGCCATTTCCTCTTGTCCTATCATCTGTTCCTTGGCTGAACAGACCGATCCCCATCTTGCTACCCCCTCCTTTCAGGGCAATAATGTCTCCTCTCAGCCTCCTCTTCTCCAGACTGAACAACTCCAGTTCCCTCTGTAAGACCTGTCCTCTAGACCCTTCACCAGCTTCGTTGC
>NW_009734000.1:0-29635 GCF_000703405.1 Apaloderma vittatum
ACCTGAATTGTTCTATGATTCCATAATTCTAGTGAATCTCTCCATCTGCTTGTACTCACGAGTCTCAGAGAAGAGGGAAAAAAAAAAAAAAGGACAAAGCTATACAGGAAAAAAGGGCATAAACATAGGCCAGAAGCAGTGAACTCCATGGTAACTCTCCTTTACAGACAAGTAACAAACATCTATCAGACGCATGCCTGAGGATTTCATGTTTAAAAATAGCTATTTTACCATCTTCAAAACTAAACTGGGAAATGTTTATTGCTGTGCTCTCTCAGAAAATCTCTCAAATATCTGAAGCCTCTAGGTAAATAATGTAGTAGATTTCATTTTATCAGCGTGATGTCAATCAATGCCAGTACATGCTGCACCCCCTCCTCAATGTAAAATATAATTAAAAGCTGCTTTCTGAAGCTTTGCGTTTTCAATTTACTGCTCAGCTTTTAACTTATATTCTCTCAGCAAATTTAGACAGGTGCACATGCATGATTTTCATATCTTCCCTGTGCATATCTCATGTCCCTGAGGCAAAAGCAAGAGGAACTACGCAGTGGAATTAATACCGAAAACAAATTCCCATCTCTGGGTACACTTCTGACTCGCCAATTCTATTGCTGCACCGCTACCTTCTCCCTTGTCTTCAAAAAAGTAAAATGCTGTCAGAGGCACCCCGAGGTGTGCACGAGCCACACTGCCATGGCCTTTCTCAGTCTGGACTTCTAGACTTTTCCGGACTCCTTAAAGCCCAGATCCAGGGGTGGTGGAGAGCCCCACACCGGGCTGGAGGAGTTATCCAGCGCAAGACTGGCACTGGAAGGACCCAGGGAGCACGGGGCTCTGGGATGCTCGGGGAAAGGAGCTTGGAAGCTGATCTGTGGGAGCTGCAGCCCGGTGGCCACTGAGTCCTGGGACAGGTGATCAGGGTGGGTCCCACCAGGACACAGGGGGATGGGGTCCTGGTGGGCAGCATCACCACCTCACAGCTGTCACTGCTGCCAGGAGTCTGTCTCCCGCTCCCCGTACCAGCAGAGGTTCCCGCAGGATGGCTCTCAGGACACTGAGCTCACCTAAATCTGCTATGCAGCACTGCCCATTCTTCTTCACGAGGATGTTTTTGCTCTTCAGGTCCCGGTGGGAGATGGCCGGCTTGCCCTGTGTCCCGAAGATCTCGATGTGCAGGTGCGCGAGGCCGCTGGCAATGGAGAGCACGATGCGGAGGCAGCTGACGGTGTCCAGGGTGGTGAGCTGCAGGTAGTCGTACAGAGACCCCATCTCGTGGTAGTGGGTGATTAACCACAGCTGTGTGCTGGAGTTCCTGGAAGTCATGTCAGACGCAATAAAACCTAGAAAGAGAGAAAGGAAAAAGGAGAAACCAAAGTGACAGAGCTCCCTCAAGACTCCCTCAAGAATCAATGCTACTAGGCCCCTCTTGCAATTTAAAACTCTAATTAAAACTTTCCCATGATTGTACTGCACTGAACACAGACTGCATGTACTACTATGATGAAAAAAGGGCTGACTTATTCTGGACTCAAGTCTCTTCACAAGAACATATTTGTCTATTTTGTCAGTCACACCAAATGCAATTACTTTCTAGGATCACACACTTTTACAAATAAAAAAAAAAATATTAAATTTTTTCCCCTCTTTCTGAAGGACTTGGGAGCAAGAAAGTTTCCAGTTAAAAAGACCACCAAGTTGTTGCCCATCTGCTGCTGCCCACTGGACAGGGTCACACTGGAAAGGAGCAATACCTCGGGCAGACACGGTGTTTTAGGGAGAGCAAGCAGCCAACTCAGGCCACTGAGAAAGCGTTAAATGTGTTTCATGTACGTATCGCGTCCCAGTAAACAGGTGCCCATGTGCTGTGCCAGCCTCACACATCCAGCCAGGGGAAGTCTATCAGAGCACTTCCAGCGACCCACCTCGCCACGCCAAAAGCTCGCTGTCTGCACAGGCACGTCCGCCCCACTGGCCACACATGAACCGAAAAAATCTCCTCTTGCCCGGCAACAACTTGCTCAGCAGTGATCTCCGATCATTTAAAAGGCTGCAGAGGGATTGTGGCAGCCTGGGGAGCGAGAACTACAGCGTTGTTCTGAGCTGCCCAAGCTCCAAACACCCAACCGTCTCAACCGCTCCCCAGCCCACACCGGTGCCACTGGACAGAAAACGCGGCAGATGGCTAAGGAAAGTGTGGCAGCAGCAGAGAATTAGTACTGCAAAACCCAAAGAACACTACTTCTTCTATTCTGAACACCAGGCAGTTCAACTGGTGTGCAACGTCCTTCCATGGTAAGGTAAGGCAGAGTCCCTTCTGCACCACAGCTATTACTTCACAGTGATTTTCTACACAGGAATGGAGAAAAATTTCTCTCTGAAACTTGTGAACCAAAAGAACTACCTTCAAAAACGTGGTGTCTTAAAACAGAACCCAAAATGCAGGAGCGGCTCCCTCCCTGTTACCTCTGAATTTATTGTGCAGCAGCGCACTGCTGACCTCAACTTCAGCTGGGAAGCAACAAAAGTTTTCTTCCCAAGTTAGAGGAATAAGTCATGTTTATTAAAAGCCCGCATATGACATTCCTCACAAAGAACATCCACTCCTTCTCTCTTGAAGTCAGACTTTCGCACAGTGTGACACTTCTGTAATCTACATTATCGTCTAATATCACACCTAAAAAAAATAAATCCATAAAATAGCCAACAAATTTGACAGTTATCAAGAAAGACTAAACACAGACAGAGGACCATGGGAAACGTGTAATGTAATTTCAGCCAAGTTACTTGCTCTCTCGGGAAGGAAAGTTCAATAATTCACATTTCAGTAGGCCACCAAATTATTTTTATAGTAACAAAGGAACTGCTTCAGGAAACATTAGACAAACGTCTAGCAGGGTGAGCCACAGAGCGCAGGAATATTCTCTGACAGAAAACAAGAATAAGGAGCCCAAATACAGCTGACTGAAGACAGACAGATTGCAGGTGAGGCAGTGTCAGCACTCAGAAAACAAGCTGCTGGTGGCACACCAGCGTAAGAAGGTCATGTCTGCTAGGAACCAAAGGGCTGCTTAAACTTCATCCACGGCTCACAACACAAAAGCCACTTTATAAGCACTTGGAACCGAGCATGCAAAGCACAGGGAATAGGAAAGATTCAAACTTGCGGTACTTCCCTATTCACAGGGAAACGGGATGCACCATCAAGGGGCAGCTATAGCTGATGTTCGAACACTAAAGGAGCTTTGTTTGACCCTGGGCAGGACAGTTACACAGAGGAAGATAATGGATTCATGCTGCACCTTATTCAGGCACAAGAAAAAGTATTAAAATACTTAAATCTCATTATGAACTCCTCTTCACTTTTTTCTCTCTTGACTCCTCCCAGATAAATCAAAGCAGTAAGAGAATCAAGAGCCACCAGAACCTCTCTGCAGCACTCTTGCCATTTGGCTGCCTTCAACAAGTGCCACAAGGGCAAATTCTTCACATGCAGGTCTGTGGCACCTCCATTCTTCTTCCAACAGTTGACTCATCTGCCCAATTGCTTCTTGCTAGAACCTTAGAGGAGGACAATGATTTGTGAAGGCAGTCAGGACTAAGATTTCAGCACTGTCCTGGCAAGCGTACCCCTCAAAATTTCTTTTCAACTACTTATGGCAAACACAAGGACCTAATCTCAAAGACTGCAAGATACCCAGCAAGTGTGCAGTGCTCCACAAGTGAACAGTCCAGTCAGCTCACCTTTACACCAGCCACACTAGGACACATGAACACGGTTGTCCTACTTACCTAAAATATTTTCATGCCGCAGCAATACAGTGTTGTACAGCTCCGTTTCCCTGAACCAGGACTTTTCATCTCTAGAAGAGAAGATCTTCACAGCAACATTTTCTCCTTGCCACTGACCTCTCCAAACTTCTCCATAACGGCCCTTTCCTGGTGGGGCAAAACACACAGGAAAAGGTGTCAATGGCATTCACAGGGCAGGCGGTCAGGAGCAGCTGACAGGACGGGAACTCAACAGCCACAGCCCAAATATCGCACTGGGGTAGTCTCACCACCCCAGCACACGTTTGTTACCGCTCCACAGTCACGTTATGCTCCTCTGCCCCCTCATTTTTCCTGTTTGTTTCAACCACTAGCTCCAAGAGAGTGGATCTCTCCTCCTCACACGCTGATACGGAAGGCGGAGCGCTCGTGCCAGGCTGGGGGAACCAGCCAGCCAGCAGCAATGCAGCTGGGGCAGCGTACTGCAGGGCCATTGTGAGCCCTGCCAGTAAATCTACGAATTCTGAAGCTAGGGGCACAGGGAGGATATGTAACGCTGGGGATACACACAGCCTTTACATTTCTATTACATTATCAGTGCTTGCCAAAACAGTTGGCACAGTCAGACACAAAACATGCAGAACAATGATTTTACAAAAAAAACCAAAAAAACAAACAAAAAAAATCAAACCCAAACCAACAAAACAAAATCAAAATCCATCTAAACAAAAATGCACAACACCCCAAAACAAAAAAAACCCTCAAAACTCCTAAAATCCACCCTGTCCCGTGGACATCAGCACCCACTGTGTGCATGCCAAGCCTGTTGCCCAAATAGCTTAAAAGACACACGAAATTATCAAGTACCGAGAGCAAAGCAACGTGGCGTACTTCCAGAGACACGCTTACGCACACGTGTTACACTCGCACAGAGAGCTGCCTCTATCACAGACAAAAATCACACAGGCGATATTGCACAGTTTCTGATGAAGAGAAATTGCAGCACATCAGAGGACGTGCCCTTCGATTTAATGCAGGTGTGAACACTTGTGCCTACTCAATACATACTACAAGCCAAAAGCAAAAAATCACTGCTAAAATATAGGCCCATAGATTCAGATTCATCCACGTTAGTCGGGCTTAATTTAATACTCTGACAGTTAAAACTTCCAGCAACTTACAGGCAGGTGTTAACCCATTCCGAGTTCAAATCACAAAACAGTCTTTTTTTCCTACAATGTCACTGTCTCAGGATATCTTTGGCCCAAATGTTTCCTAAAATTACTAAATTCAAATTTAACGCCATTTAATTAATAATATACATATGTTCAAGAAAAAAATTAACGGATCCTTAAAATCAACACTGAAGCCCTGTAAAAAATTAAAGATCCAGAAGAGTTTTAGGGAAGAATTACCAGAGAGATTCTCTCCTTAAGGGGGAAAAAGAGCAGCAACAGTGCATGATGCCTGCACAGTCCCAAAGTAACAGTGCAGAGCAAGGAAGTTACAAAACTTTTGTGTTCCCAGCCTAATGGCATAAAAAAACCAAGAGTTTTTCTTCGGTGGATTTTGGGTGATTTTTTTTAACACCATGTTAGCCACTTTTCTTGACGATTCAACTGCAGATCTCTCAACTCCAGGTGATCCTTTTCTAATTGAACAGCATTTAATGAATAAGTGCTTGTCTCACAGTTTGACAGTTTCAAATTTCAAATTCAAATTGAGCCTGCTTTTCTAAAAGCATAGCTTATTTAGCTCACAGAGTACCCAAACAAACCTAGTTTGTATTTTCTAATATCTCACTGAACAAAGCTTGAATTTGTCAATCATAAAGCACAGGTGATACTTGCCCCTTTCTTCTGCACGGATCCAAAACTAATTTTTTCACTTCACTTCCCAAACCCAAATACACTCTCTCAGCTGAAGCTTGAAAAGTTTCACATATTTTATCTAAGCAACTAAGGAAAATCAGAGGATGGGAGATAAAGCTTTCTCTCTGCACTTGTTACCGACTTGGCACTCAATGCAGAAAAGAATTCCACTAACCTACACACTCGACAAGCGTGATCTGGCGAGCCACTGTTCTTTGCACCAAGAAAGGAAGTCCCGAACCGCTTCCAGATGTGCAGGAATGGTCTAATAAATCCTGTTCAAAAGGAAAAGCAGAAGTTCACAACCTGTGAGAAAATACATTTTGTCACTGTTTAAACACACAAAGCTGCCCCACTTCCCAGGACAGGTTCAGTTAAAGCCCACGGGTATCTCGGTGGCTCTGGTGATGCCAACTGGTCACACAGGACTGTCCCCATCCCCACACAGATGGAAAAGGAATAACGCTCTTTGCGAGATTCTACCAGTTCAAAAGACAACTCACACACAGAAGAGACTGGAAGGGGAGCCACAACTCGGGATAATCCCTTCCTGCTGGTAGTTTACAAACCACACACCAAGAAACAGCAAATGAATCAAGCTTCATTCCATTCTCAGACTTCTTATTTCATCACTATCTTATATTTACCATTACAGTATCATTTTGCTTAATAAATAAATTACAATAATTTTACTGCTTGTGAGGTCAGAAGCTCACTTGCACCAATGAGCTATCCTCTGCCGAAATTCCACCCTTTTCCAGCACTTCGTTGTTCTCCTACTCAGCTTATGCTCTCTCAATTCTGTATCTATCACCTACTTCAAACAGGATAGTATCAGCTTTATTATCCCCATAAAGTTTTTCTATGCCTTGCAATAATCAGAGCCACCTCCAAAAGAAATAAAGTTATATTCTCTGGCTCTTATACTGAAGACCTTCATCCCTATTCAGTTAGCAGAAAGAAAATCAGCAGTTACTTTTGAACATTCCTGCAGACTTTTCCCATTCTTCCAGACACCTGTGGCTTTTTCCCCAAAGAGGTGTGACCAGGAGGGCACAGCAACACAAATGGGCTTTCACTAATTAAAGCTAAGGTCGTGTCCCAGCCCCACTGATCTAGAGCACTGCATATTCCCAAAAGCATTTTTACGAATCCCTATGAATAAAGGCGTACCACAGAGAGACACTGAGAACTTTGAATTTTTTTACTGCTATAAACAGACTCCAGAGACAGCCACAGCTGAGTTTCTAACTGAAATGGTACAGATAAACTTGACATACCCCTGCCACACAGCTCGCTTTTCCAGCACCTTTTTAAGCTGTTTCCTGTACATGCTTGTCTGACCATTTTCTCTGAAGCAACACGGGAGGGGAGCCAGTTTTGCCGAAAATCCTGGTAGACGGCTGACTTTTGGGTCTACGTGTGCTGAGGGGGGACAGCAGCCCACAGCCTGGGGTCCGCAGACGGCACTCCGATCTGACAGTACCCACCGTGGGGACAAGCCAGCTCTGACCCCCGTGGCACAGCTGCCAGCGCCATCCTGCACGGAGCCACGGCGCCAACGGGACGCGTCGGGACAGGAGAAGCATCACTTGCTCGTCACCTGCGGGGAAAGGACCCACCTGCCCACGGACACATCTTTGACAGCGCAAGAGGCTGAGGTGGCTGAGCACAACAAGCCCTGAGAAGAATGGCCACAAGCACGTCAGGCACCGCGGCGGCTTCTCCCACAAATCTCAAGTCCCTGCCCCACATCAGAACTTCTCCGAGAGACATCACCCAAATCACTTCTTGCAACTCTCCTTCCCTGATGTGGCTGAACTACGCTCAAATGAACAGCCCCTCACCACCAGCACCAGCAGGCGTTCTGGGGTGGGGAACGGTCATAGGGAGTTTTTTCCCAAACTATTCAAGTTTGGTACAGTTATTTATAACTGGTTTGAAATACACAAGGTGACAGGAATGTTACCTGTATCACCTGCACGATAATACATCATTGATACAGCCACATGTCTTCCATAGTCAGTCTTTCTTAAAAGTGTTTATCAGTTTCTGGATTTTTAGTGCATGAAAACATGACTTCAAACTGTAAGCATGTTAAAAAAACCAAACACACAAAACCCCACAAAAACTCACAAATTCTAACTGAATGTTAAAAACCTATTAGACTTTCAAAGTGTTAATACCCAGCTACTTTTATGGCTAGGGATTCTGCACTAGTTCAAAGCATTAGTAACTGTATTACTGAGGGGTTTTTTCTCTTTACAAAGGAAAATAGGATTTAAAAAACCCCAAAAAGTAAGCATAATCAACTTTCTAATATCTCCAGCAAACTGCACTACTGGGCTTTAACCAGATCTGATGAACTCTCATTTATCCTAACAGTTTTTTCATGAGTGCTCAAGAAAAAGATAATCTAAGAATGAGAGAAGACTGCTGCTTTGCTTTTCCTTTTTAATACAAACTGAGAGCTCATTTTCCTTCCTGCTTGTATCAGAAGGGGGGAGGGAAAAAAAAAAAAAGAAACCCAAACAATCTTATCTGCAGTGACTATAAAAACAAGATTTGAAGAGGCCACAGCTCTTTCCACTCCCCATTAGGAAGCTTATGGCTTTCAGCATTTGCTACACTGTGGAGACTAATCCTAAACGTAAACCTATCTAATGTGTAACAAAAACAGCAATTTAAAGTACACAATGGAGAAGAAAAATCTGGAATTTAAAAAAGGCTTACTGATTAGATGAACACTTACAAAGAAGGAGCTATCAATTGTGTTACACCACCAGCGCTGGGGAGGCACAGGGCTGAGCAGGTCTGGCCAGAACAAACAGCTCAGACCCAGCCTTCACAGCGAGCAACTTCTCTGTTTCTTTTAGAAAGAATTTTGATTTATTCTTCTCAGGTTTTATCACTCAAGTATCGTTAAATGACTTGAAGTGTCAATGGAAATGGAATGGTCTTGCACAGATAAGAGATGGTAAAAGCTGGAAGTCAGTGCTTGAAGACAGATAACCAGCTGCACAAGGCTCAGGTGATGGTGAACATACCGAAACCAGCTGGTTTAGATCAGGGACACAGAATCAAGCCTTGTCGGCTAATTACAGAGAATTAAAGGCGTCAGAGAATACCAAGTGCATAGAGGATCCAGCTGAAGCAAGCTAGCAGGGCAGCAGGAGCAATCTGCTGCAGCCTGCACCACGGCTGGGGCGGCTGCTTGCTTGCTCCATCCTGCCAAGGCAGATGGCACAGAAAAAACCAAACTGCTCAAAGGTCCTCCCGATTGGTGTCTCGTCTCTGAGCGTACCCAAAAGCAATGCCCTTCAGTAGGGCATTACACGAGGGGAAACTGGGGCAGTATTTGAGAGGAGTATTAGACATACGGAAGTACAGGGGCATCAGGTGTTAAGAGTCACGGCACGGTTAGAGGGGAGTGAACCAGAAGCAAACATGGGAATATTTAACACACGCAATACTTTCCTCTGATGCCCTTGGCAGCCTTCAGTCACATTCAGCTCAGGGATTTCCATAGCTAGTTTTTGTTTTGGTTTTTTTTTTATTTTTTTAGTCTGCTTAACAACACACAGTCTTCTCAACCTGTTGCTTGTTGAATGTACTCACATCTGCAGCCTTAGAAAAATCACTGGGCAAGAAGTTCCACTGGTTCAATTACCTGCATCAAGAACCACTTCGCTTATTTTCATCCTTCCTCTTACTTGCTAGTTTTGATGCCTCCCTCTGTTACTGTACTGCAAAGGGCCAACAACTGATTCCAATCCACCCTCTCCCAGCCCTTGCCATGCTGTGCCTCCATCATCCCACACCAGGCTATCCTCCAGGCTGAAGCACTGGTTTACTTACTCGTTCCCCACACCAGCTGTTTCAAAAACACATATTGGGGCATCCAGCAGCCCGATCACTCAGCTTTAACCTAGTTTTCCCTCAAAGAAGACTCTTCTCCAAGGCATCCCTCACAGGCCATCTCAAGCCCTGAATCTTCTCAGGACATGCTGTCCTGTGCATGGAAGGGTTTTCCACCAGACTCTTGCAGCATTTATCACAGCAGTATTTTGAAGAAACTTCTCCGTCTCAGAACAAAGGCATCAAGAAATAGTTTCCAGATCCCCAAAACAGTTCTGTTTGAGCAGTCCCAAAGACCATCTTTTAATAAATTCCTATAGCTGGGCCTGCAAAGCAATTGCCAGCTCTCAGGTGAGGAGCTCCAACGTCTTCTGGGGTGCTTTTCGGACATAGTCACAACTGCTTCCCTAGCTGGTAGTAACCAACACCTTCTAATGCGGATATTGAAAGTTACTCCTCACTTAAAGAAATATCCATTTCAGATTCTCTCTCCCGCAGAGAAAAACCCAGTCCAAAACACAGAAAGTCAAAGTATTTAGCAGTATATTATTTAAAATATTTGTGGTTTGGACCATTTTTCTTTAGCCACTTTTCAACCCTCCAGTGAAAGCACACTGTGGCAGGAAAGCACCAAGATGGAAAATGTTTTCCAGACTCTTAACACTGAAGAGATTTTATCTCAGAAATGCAAGGAGGAGAAAACTTCTCATCTTTGCATTGGTTTCGGAACCTAACACTCAAGCTGCCTCTGAAGCCTTACTTGCTCAGCTTCAGTAAAGCATGGGAAGGCTGCTGGGAAGGCTTTTTTCCTGGCCTCAAGTGAAATGGAAAGATACATTAACTCTTTAAAAAGGAAACCCTTCCCTCGATGTCATTTTATTTTCCAGAGAATGCATGAACAAGAACATATTTTCAAAACAGAATTTTGATTAAGCAATTCTCGTTCCTTAAAATTCCTACCACTCCTGTGTCAACAAAATTTCACTGATTTCCCAGGCATACAAGGGCCCTTCTGCTAAGATCACGGGAGTCACGTTTGAAGTTTTTTAAAAGTTAAAAATATCTTTAACAATATTTTCTTCCTCCCCTAGCATCACATCTTTTCCAGCCTTTCAAGCTGTCTTCTGTATATCACCATGAGGGTGGTGAGACCCTGGCACAGGTTGCCCAGAGAGGGGGTGGCAGCCCCGTCCCTGGGAGTTTTTAAGGCCAGGCTGGATGGGGCTCTGGGCAGCCTGATCTAGTGGGGGATGTCCCTGCCCATGGCAGGGGGGTGGAACTGGATGGGCTTTAAGGTCCCTTCCAGCCCTGACAACTCTATGATTCTATATCAAAGACACAGGGCATTTTTACAACTTCCATAGCACTGCAGGCTACCCAGATGAGGCACACTCTGTCTTGCCATGTAGACATTGCTCCTAGGAACACAGCCAGCTTGACTAGAGTTTATAGCAATTCTCTGGGTCAAAGGAGCCATACCTGCACAAGCTACCTTCTCATTAAATTTCATTTAAGCTATGGCTTTGTGAGTACAGGAACGTCACCGCAGAATCCCTGATGTTACGTGGCATCCCCGTCAGCAAAGCTCCTGTTGCTGCTGTGGCCCTCTTGGAGGTAGGAGAGGGAGCTGGGAAGTGAAGGAAGCCCACACGAGTTCCCTCCAGGCCCCAGGTTACTTACTGCCAACGTGCTGTCCCCAACATTCGATGCAATGAGTCCCTCAATCGTGCCATACTCTGCATCTCTCGAATTGAGCCTCTCCATATGGTTTTTCTGTATTCTCCGGATGATGAGCACAGCTACTGCAGAGAAAACTATCAACACTATCACAGGAGCCAGTATAACAATGATTAGTGTTTCCATGCTGTAGCCTGCAGCTTCTCCTTGAAAGGTTTGTCCTTAGAAAGGAGAGAGGAGAGGGAAAAAAGACAGGGGGGGAGAAAAAAAGAGACAAATAAATTTCTGGATTCCCAGAGAAAGTCCTTAAAACCAGCAGCACTGACACCAACACTGCCCTTGGGAGGCACCTGGCCTGCAAGAGAGGCCGTGACCCAGGCAGAGCCCTGTGGGTGCAGGTGTCAGAGGATGCTAGCGCACCTCGCTCCCAGCACAGCGGAGGAAAGCCGAGCTTTATCTTCCCCTTTCTCTGAACTCGCTATTTATTAATTAACCTCTCACCTTTAGAAGAAGGCAACTGTGCAGTGATGTTCATGTTGCACAGGTATCCCTGGCAGCATTCAACAGCTTGGTCAGGAGACGGAGGCGTTTTGCACGTCATTTTCCCTTGTTCGTAGACTTGGAAGCAGCCTTTCTGGTAAACCTTAGCACCATCATTAATGCTCAGAGAAGCAAAACATTGCTGGCCTTGGCAGCGATCTCCATTCCCACAGGACATGCCTTCACACACACACTCGTAGTGGACCGTATTTAGCTTTAGTTCATCACCTGTAAAAGGGGAGAGTTGAGAAAATTATTCTGAACATTCTTAAGAGTGTCAGTTAGAGACAATGAAATCATCAAATAATAAAACCTTCTGTTTAAGGGAAGCAATATTAGTTGCAGCTAGTGCTAAAGAACCACCAAGTAGGTGCTAACGATACTAATCTAGCCGTTGGAGCAAGACAAAGGCATGAGCTTGCACCATCAAAGAAATACCACCCATATCTGCTCACTCCAAGCACTCAAATTTCAAGAGTTCAGCGACATTTTACATCGCTTCTCGCACATACACTACTGCAGGCATGCAACACGAGAGGGCCATCTACACCACGACACTCAGCAGAAGAGAAAAATTTAAAAAACTGTAAATTTAAAACCGATTTGCTAAACCACATTATATTTCTACATGGAAATAGTTACTCTCAAGCATCCTGGAAACGACATTAACTAAATCCAGTTAAGGCCATTTAAATTTGCAGTGGGCACAGCTATATAGGGTTTAGCGGGGTTAACGAGCTTCCTGGAAGAGTAAATGCAGACACACTGTCCCAGGAAGGCAAGCCTTTGAGGAGGCCTGAGAAAGAGGCACAAGCGCAAGGGACAGACCAAGTCCCTGCTCTCTCTTGTACACACACACACACAGACACACACACACACACACACACGCGCTCACTTTTAGGGCAACCTATCTGGCGTTTACATTCTCCTGTTAGTTCTAACACATGAGGAAAATTTCCAGCCACCAAACACAGTGGATGAACCAAACCCAGGAACTGAGCATCCCATGTGTCAGATGTTTTCAAGCCTATCACTCGTGTCTGCCCACTGGGAATAAACTCTGTTTTCTGCTTTGTTTTCCTCCCCTCCTCCCACAGTGAGCAAATACACCAAAATAATTTCCCATTTCCGAACTGCTAACAAAAGCTAAACTAGGGGAAGAATCTTGAAATCAAGCAGCACCCATCACACTGGTTTCACTCCCCTTCCAGTCTCTGCAGGCCAGTGGCGAGGGCTAAGCCACAGGCTAAGCCCGAGAGATGCCTCAGTCCAAGCTCGGCTGCGCTCTCCCTGCACACAAAGCCAGCTCGGAGCGCTGGATATGCAGCCACAGCTCCCTGGGGTGGGATCGGCTGTGCTCGCATTTTGCTCTCTGTGGCTTCACAGTGTGCTGAGGCAGAGCTGGGCCAGGTGATGCTCCTCCACAGCTCTCTGGGCTCTCCTGCGGCACAGAGGCGAGCAGCGAACGTCCCGAGGCAGCTGCGATGAGGAGGTTACGGCTGCAGAGACAAACACGGCCGCTGGGAGGGAAGCACCTGCTCACCAGCAGCTCCGGGCAGGGCAGGCTGTCAGGCCAACTGCGGACAGAGCAGTCAGGCAACACACGTGGGCAAGAAGCCAAGCTTAAAAATACTTCCATTACTTACGCACATTCACCACGTATATTTTTGTTTCGTAACAGGCAGACTCATTGCTGCGCTTGTGGCCCATAGATACTGCGCACACACGCACAGAACATCCCGACTCGCCACACGAGATACAGAGATTAGCATTAACTTCTCATTAACTCATTTATTAGCCCACGCTTATGAAAGTGTTAAAATTGCAACCCCCTTGCTTGCATATTCGCTCTGTGAAAGCCCACAATTAAGAACACCGACTCCACCTATCCAGGTATTTCAACAGAGCAAGACTCACGACACTCCACCTGACAGCCTCCTCTTCTGCAGCGCAGCAGGAGGACGAGTGTGGCTGCAGACACTTCCACGAGCAGCTCTTGGGTTTAGTCATCATCTTTCACAGGGGGAGTAAGTGCTTCTAGGTGGATCCAGTATCACATCACATTTTGGGGGGAGAGGTAGCACTTACCCCGCGGTGTTTGCCCCGGACAGGCCAGCTGCGGCAGCGCTCCTGTGCCGGACCCTGGGGACACCGGGCACATGCAGGTGCAAGGAAAGAAAACTTCGTTTTGCACAACCACTTACCAATCTTGACAGTTTTATTTCGTACTTTGTATCCAGTTCTTGGACTGTAAACATTAACTGTTTTTTGTCTCCTGAAGCTTCTCTCCAAGGAGAAATACACTACTGATGTTTCTGGTATCACATCTTAGTTTTGAAGTGATCTCTCTGCATTCAGAGAGGCGATGCATTTTCCATCAAAGCAGTAAGTACAACAGGCACTTGGCCCCCTTCTCTTATTGGCACTATAGTGACGAAGTTGAAAAAATGTCCACATTAATTATGTGACAAAGTAATTTAAAAAGGCATAAAAAAGTAAAAACATACCATAAAAGTTTCAATTTTCCTTCTGAAGACACGGTCTCTAATTACATGACGTGTACCTTCTAAAGAAGGGCTTTAGCAATATCAAACTATTTCCTTTCAGCAGTGCACTGCCACTGCCCACCTGCCCTTCCAAAACTTCTTGGAATCACAGAATTTCTCAAGTTGGACAGGCCTGTAAGGATCACTAAGTCCAACTCTCTGCTCCTTGCAGGACTAAATTTCACCATGCAGATAAAGACTAGTACATCTTACTACACAGATACACCATATATTTAGCACACACCTGTGAGCGAGTGTTGGGAGGGATAACCTGCGTGACACAACAAAACCTCTCCATATGTGGCTGGAAAAGACCCAGGTAAAGGCAAGTGTGGGCAGGAGAAACACACCTCAGCCTACCCAGCCCTTGGCTGGCCCAGACGGGACTCACAGCGGTGCAGGGTTAAGAGGAACAGCCCCACCAACCCGATTCCTCCCCACAAGGTTGCCTGGCTCTTCTCATACAGGGAAAAAAACCCTCAAAATCAAATTGCAAAGGTGACAAAACACGGGCAAAGCTTATTTCAGAGAGCTGCCAAAACCTCCAGGAGGGTGAAAGGGACTACACACCCAAAGGCCAAAATACTCATTTAAAAAGAACACTGGGGGCTGGTTAGCTCAGTGGTTTAAGTGCGGTGCTGACAACAATGACAACACCAAGGTCGCGGGTTCGGTTCCCGCCCGGTCCCCATGTGTTGCCTGGTCTAGTTGAGAGGTGGTGTCCCTGCCCATGACAGGGAGATTGGACTAGATGATCTCTAAGGTCCCTTCCAGCCTAGGCTATTCTAGGATTATATGATTCTATGATTGCTGCTCATGAGTAGGATTGGGGGAAGAGGCAGGATCTGCTGGGGCTTAATACCAGAATGAATTGAAGAAAAATTATTTGTCCATTTAATTGTACATCAGACAGCTCTCCTCTGGTGGTTAGCTTCCTCTCACTACTCTTAGCCATCTCAGGGAAACGGAGAATAAGTTTGTAGAGAACTACTCTGCTCAGTTTTATTTTCTCTTTCTCAATGCATACAGTAACAAGCAGTGCACAACAGCCAGAATAATAATCACAAAATCACTCAGGTTGGGAAAGACCCTTAACATTAGAGCCCAACCTAACACTGCCAAGTCCACCACTAACCCGCGTCCCAAAGTGCCACATTTACATGTCTTAAATACCTCATGGTATTTAAATACCTGCTGGGTACCCAACCACTTCCCTGGGCAGCCTATAATAATTTCATTACTGATTCAACTTAGAATTTAACCAAAGTCTTTGGATCTTCCAGCACTAAGAAACAGCTGTTCAGCCTTACTACTGTTGTCCACACCACAAAACCCCATAAACCAGGAAAATCACAAGGACCCTGGGCACTGATGGCGTATGGGAGCCCTGGGCTGGGCAGGGGCGGGTCAAACAGCTCTGAAAGCTCAAAGAAAGTCTGAGACTCAGCTGTGCTTCAACAGTGCTAAGAAGGTAAAGTGTGATAACTCCTACCAAACCCTATTTCAAGATACTAATAACACAAGCAGTTTAATGTATTTCCACATTCATCCAACGTTCCTCCCTTTTTAAATTGTTTCAATTTCCTTTTCATAGACATGACTGAAGTCAATCACTAGACCTCCACACATTCTTAATCTTCACCTTCCACCACCCACTCTAACTCTGCCTTTTATTATTTGCATCAACATTTGTAAATAAATGTTATTTCTGCAGAGCATCTCAGAAAGAGATTTCACAAGGTAAGTATCAAAGAGCATTAGATGTGCCATAACAAACACTAAATACACCTCTCAAGTCACTCAATATTTAGAACTGATAAAACCCAAGTCACTCACAGCAGACCTTCATTCAACATTTGTAAAAGCCTGTTTGTGAAGCAGCAAGTATGCACCTTCCAGGAGGTCATCTCTCAAAACACCAGGAAGGCCTTCCGACAAACCATGCTTGCCTCCCCACGGCAACAGGAACAACCCGCTCCCCTTCTGCCACGGCAAGCCCTGAACGCCACGAAGCCCTGATGTGCGCACCACGACATAAATGATCTAGGAAAAACTCACCTTCCATACCCAAAGACCTTTCTGCAATCGCAGAAAGTGGTGTTTGATAACCTTCCTGCAATCGCAGAAAGGTTATCAAACACCATACCAAACACTCCAAAGACCCTTCCCACAGAAAAAACCCTGGCTTTTAAGAACGCAAGCCATGCCTCAGCCCACAGGCTAGAAAGACCTACTTGTCACACAGCTCAAAAATTTGCCATTCAAATCATGTTTCCCACTCCCAATCGCAGAAAGTGGTGTTTGATAACCTTCCTGCAATCGCAGAAAGGTTATCAAACACCATACCAAACACTCCAAAGACCCTTCCCACAGAAAAAACCCTGGCTTTTAAGAACGCAAGCCATGCCTCAGCCCACAGGCTAGAAAGACCTACTTGTCACACAGCTCAAAAATTTGCCATTCAAATCATGTTTCCCACTCCCCTCCCCAGCCCCTGGCGAGACCTACACCAATCACACATGCTATGAGCTTTATACGCAGACAGGCGACTGGAAATGGAAAAGTGAAGCCCTCGTTCCCGAGCACAACGTGCTCATGCCATCAGCCAGCGAGCGGCTCCTCCAGCCCCAGACGCCGACCGCAGCACCACACGGGTCACCCACCTTGCCAGCTTGGGGAGGGGAACGCCATCACCATCAGCACGGGAAGGATCATAACGCCATCCACCACGGCCGAGCTGCAGAGAGAGGAGAGACACGAGAGCCGTCAGCACCCAAACCGATGTGTTCAAGCGCAGCCACCCCAAAATCGGTGTTTAGCAACGTCTTCCGACAGTGGCTCGTACAAAACACCAACCAACCACAATCAAACAGTTTCCTTTTTACTGTGACTTGCTTCCCAAGTCATTTCTGTAATTTATAAAATAATTCACTGCAATTGCTTAAATATGGGGGGGGTTTTTGGTTTATAGTCACAGAAATATCCTGTGCAACTACACTGCATGCATAGAAGCATGTTAGTAGGAAAACATGAACCTTTTCAGTACTCTGCAGGCATTTAAAATAGGAGGTACGTCCTTTCAACCAGGTATTAAATTATTGCAATTATTAAATTATTGCAAACAGAATGTCTGTAAAACTGTGTATTATGTGGGTTTTGGGGGGAAACAGAAAAGATCCCAGTCAGAAAATTCTGACTTTCTTCAACCATCAGAAACCATTGCTACACGGAAAGAAAAAGGGCAAGATGAGTTTAAGGGAAACACTATGCTCAAGCAGTCTAAGCTGCTTTTCCAAGGGTTTTCCTCACACACGCCCAGCTCCGTTTCCTTGCAGTTGAGGACGGGCAGCTATGTCCTGCGTGGAAGCAGGCGCACCCACAGAGGTGCAAGCTCCCCCCAAAATGGGACCTGAAGGAGCCAACTCTTTGGTGTATTTCTAACCTTTTCCAGGACACTTGGCTCTTTACAACAAAAGAAAAGCCCCACTGCTTACGGTGAAATAACAGCTATTTAACAGGCCTCTGGAAAAGAAACCTTCCTGCAGTTTCTTAAACTCTACATTTAAATGACGGTTATTACCACGGAATAGAGACAAGCTACCATCAATCTCTGCTGGAATTTGACCCAGCGAGCAGGGCCAGCCGACCAACTCGGAAGGGCTCGTCTGTCCTGTGCTGCCTGGTTCCTACAGGGAATCTTGGGCCTAATCGCATACCACGAAATTTCAATCAAAACCAGAGGCAAGTAGTATGTACCAAACACGGTTCCTCACCGTGGCCAAGGCACCAAGTTATTGCCATCCTTCTTGTGTGTAAGTATTTAGCTTCATTTTTCAGATTTCATTTTAGTGAAGCAGATAAAACTTGAAAACAAATTTGATATCGCCATTTCTCTTTCAGATACCTTCTGTTGCTGCCTTTCCAAACCATTAGCAGGCAGCTTAAGTGCTTGGTGACAAAAGCCAAGCCATTTTCTTCTGTATCTATTTCCTGACACAGATTCGTTTTGCAGAATATGAGACACTTCAGTAACTGCTTCAGCATCAGTTAAAATGGTCAAAAATTTCTGAACCCAAGTATTCAGAGGTTTTTTTCTTACAGGCAGCACTCACCACTTCAGCCCCAGGAGTGAAAAAATCTCATTTTCCAACATCCACTCACCAAGCTGCTTTGCCTTCCTCTTTCTCAATACACGTCCATGCATTCCCAAGACGTGCCAATACCTGACCTGTAACAGCCACGCCGGGAACACGGTGAAATGACCTCACAGACAGCATGACTATCGAGCTGTCCAGTACAGAGCTTAAAGCACAACAGAGCTATCCCAGGGAACGAGGAGTTGCTTCACTGCCCCACACGGGCTCGGAGGGCTCTGTCGCTCCAAGGGGGAGCGGCCGTGCGAGTGATGCCGCCCTCCCCAGCCAGCATGCACGCTCCTCTTGGCCCAACAGCTTACACCAGCGCTTTCCTCAGCATTACACCCAGGTAACTCCTGGCAAGTCTAGACAAGGTGGCTCATGAGACGTGCCCTTTCTTTCAACACATCAATGGTTCAAAGAGCAGAGGCAGAAAACTTTGATTTTAATGATGCCGCCGGTCGGCCGCAGCAGGGCTGGGCAAGCCAGCCGCCCGGGGCCGGGTCAGCCGCATGGCAGCACAGAGGGCTTCACCAGGGGCAAAAAAATGAATTTAATGCCACATAGCAGGGCAGGACACTAGACAGGAGCACGCTGCCGACAGGTTGCTGATTTTGCTACGGATTGCGTCCTCCAAGCCCAACCAAAAGGTGACAGCCACCGTTTTGGGGCTGGTGGGGAGCCAGCCCTCCACACTGCCTCCGACCCACGGCTCCCTCCTACCCTGGCTCCGGTCACCTCTGCTGAAACCGGGCTGGAGCACGGCAAGCAGGAGAGCAGCCTGCAGCAAGCTCAGCTCTGCCGGGAAAGGAGGCTGAGCACAGAGAATGCAAGCAGGCTAGAGCAGAGGAATTTAAGGTACAGGCAGCAGAGAGCAGTACGGAAACGAGGAAAACTGCAAGATGCACGTACTGTTTTCTTTTCAAAACAGTTTATTTCAATTCCCTTAAATAAATAAATAAACAGATTTCTATATATAGACATACACACACCCATGCTCCTGCCCTGTATTTCTCAGGAGGAGGAGGAGGAAGGAAATCAAACTGCACCCCCCGAAGAGGGAAACTACCTCCCACAGAAGCTGGCCCATGGCGACTTCTTCACGTCTCACGAGGGGAGTTGTAACACACTCGGAGTGCTACAGTCAGCTCCCAACCCTCGAATTCCACGTGCCCCCATGTCCCCAGCCCACGTTGAGACAGATGGCAGTTCATCAACAAGTACAAGGATTTTACCAGTCCTCACAAAAGGGACTGAACAAGGAAAAAAGCCACAAATGCACAAAAACAGTTGTTCTTCAACCCTCTTCGAAAACTCTGTTCAGAATTCCTCTTCAAAGTCAAAGGAAGACATTTATGAGTAGATATTTTCCTATTATAAATGCAAACAATAACAAAATCAGACTATTAACAGACTTTGTGTGCCTCACAGCACGCGTGGTCCTCTCAAAGAAAAAAGCCAAATACTAGGAATTTAAACCCTGCTTCTAAGAAACTTTGTTCCTCGAGATATTTACTTTCCCCAGAAGTCTCAAAGATTATTTTGTCTGCTTTTGCTGAGAAGTGGTGTGCACACTTACAGCAGCCTATAAAAACCCCCACCTTTCGTGTACTTATCACCAATTAAAATCCCACACCATGTATGTGCAGCCGGGGTTCAGCCCTGGGGCTCTGGGCACGCTGCCCGCGCCGCCCTCAGCAGGGCACAGCCCAGTTGCACCACCCCAGATGGCACTGCTGGGAGACGGGAGGATGGAAGGAGCTGGGAGGGAGCCTCTGACTTTTGCAAAATTCCGTTTTTTTCGTCAAAGTCTGTTTCAGAGCAAACGCATCCACTATAAAAGTTCAAAACAACAAATAAAACTATATCAAAACCACGTCAAGCCCTTAACCCCACCTCCCAGAGAAGTGAACATCTTGGGAGGGCTCAGGCGAGGTCCATTCTCAGCCCAGGGCGGCTGACAGCTGAAGCCCTGCCAGAGCTGGGGAAAAGCCGCCGTGACCCCTTCCCCATCGCCGTTTTGCTCGGGGTATGACGTACGTGCCACATGCCTGTTGAATCAGTGGTTAAAAATAAGCCTAGCGCACACACCACTTGTCGGGCACCCTGCTCAGGGCCACTGCAGGTGCCAGGGCAGGGACGGAGCGCCAGTGTCCCCAGAGCGGTGCTCTGGTTTGGGCCATCCCCTGCATCCCCAGAGCGATCCCTCTCAAGCACAGGCACCCAAACCACACGCCTCGCCACAGCCGGGCCTTTGCTCCAGGGCACTTTCAGGTTACCCCAGTCACAAACTTCAACTCGTCCTGCTGTGTCTGCAAAGTCCTGCCTTCTACTGCTTCAAAAAAATGCCTACTTTTTTTTTTTTTTTAAAGTAATTAGTAATACATATTTGTAAGAACCAACATCTGGTTCTAGTGACACCAGCAATCCTGTCTCTTCTACCTACTATCTGCTTAGAGAGAAAGAACATTCCTTAATACAACTCTGTAGCAAGTTGCTATGGATCTAGAGACCCCAAAAACATCCACTTAGTACCTCGTGTTTAATCCACAGGAACTTTTTTCCAAAGGAGAGTATTGGGATTTAGCCTAGATAAAGAAAAAGGAACTAGAAAGCAACCAGCGAATAACACACAACATTTATTTCTCCCTTATAGATATATCAGTCTTCACTACTACTTGACAGCTGCTCTTCAGCACATGCCAAGGAGCCACAGCCACTACCTGCGGGCACCTGCGCACCGAGGGATCGCCCGCTCGCGCCACCGCGCTTCCCACCCGCCCATGTCGCGCCCGTGCTGCAGGGCTGGGGACGGGGCACAGCCGCCGAGAAGTTCATCCATGTACCGTGAGAAGGTCATTTGGTTTCAGTTTTTTATACAAAGGCATACAATTAGAAAACCTGGAACTTGCTGTAAGTCATGATGGGAAAGTCTTTTTCACAGAATTACAAGCACATCTGCCCCAGAGTGTGGATGACAAAGTGACCCTAGCTCCTGAGCAGGCCGCTACCTATGCTGAAGCCAGTTTGGGTTTCCAAAGAAGGAATCAAATTCTTTTCAGAAGCCTACATGAAGAATAACAAGCACATCTTATGGCAGATGTATTACTTGGCTGGGATACCCAATTTAACATACGGATGCACAACTAATTGTTTTAGATAAAAGAACTGATAGAATTCTCATGGTTTGCATTCATTAGGTCCCAATACTTTAAAAGAATCTAGCCTGAAATTCCCAATAACCCAAACCCTAACGGTCGGACACTATGATCTTCGAGGTCTTCTCCAACCTGAACGATTCTATGATTCCACCTTTTACACTTTCACAGCAAATACAAATTGCTTTCTCTTTTCTTCCTAAGAAAGCTACTTGCCTCCTGCCGAACCATTCCTTTACAGCCCGACAGCCACACGGGGCTGAGGCAGAGCTGGGGCCCATCACCAGCACTGCCGAGCTCGCTGCCGGCATGAACCGCAGGGGCGAGCGGAGCCTGGTGGGCAGGAGTCACCACGGGCTGCCAGGAAACGGCGCTGGGGCTCCAACGCCACCACCCTGACGTGGAGCAGAGACCGCGCCAGACAAAACAGCCAGGCCAATTAGCGAAGAAATTTAAGATTGCATTTCATCTCAATACGACACAGACATGGGAACGCGAACCATTAGAGGAGTTCAGACTTCTCTGATGAGATCAGAAGCACCCACACTATCGCTGACAGTCCTGGTGGCAGCCCGCCAAGAGCCCAAGGGCTGCACATATTTTGCATGTACCTCACCAGATTTGTATCAAAAGAAAACATCCATAATACTGGATTGTAATTCTACCATCCACAATAGCCACACACAAGCTAAATTCATCAACAGCTGTGTCTTTAGAAGGAAAGATGTGCATTTAAAAGCAGTAATTCACAGCCTGCTGCTTTTTTTTTTTTTTAATTGAAACTCACACAAACTAACGACCAACCTCAGAACAGCACACACAAAGGCATTCCTAATGTTGGGGAACGGCAGCCTTGGGTATTCCTTTCTTCAAGTCTAAACTTTGTTGCCAGAATTCAGCAAGATGGAAGCCAGCCACAAACTCCGTTTGGCGTCCACGCACAAGGCACACATCGATACACTACAGCTCAAGAAATATTGTAAAAGATTGCCACCTTGGAAAAGGCTGAATGTCTCAGATTCAAGTGATCACAAAACCAGAAAGAGCGAACTGCACGAGCTCACGGCTCTCTTAGCTCCTCATACCCGAAGCGAAAATACGATGCTTCTGAATGGGAGCAAAATCTTCAGGAGGAAAACAACGCAAAATGTCATGAAGTTACTCCTTGTGAGAACTTCTGTCTTGCGCCTCCTTCAGCCACACAGAGAAGGGGCTTTTCATTAGAAAGCCCCTCAAGTGTAAGAGTCAGGGTTGTGTGTGGGTGTTGCATCAATACGGTGTCTTAGGGGGCCGGTCAGCTCAGTCGGTTAGAGCGTGGTGCTGATAACACCAAGGTCGCGGGTTCGATCCCCGTTCGGTCCCCATGTGTTGCCTGATCTAGCTGAGAGGCGTCCCTGCCCACGACAGGGAGGTTGGATTAGATGATTTCTAAGGTCCCTTCCAGCCTAGGCCATTCTATGAAACACAAGATTAGGCAACACTCACTCAAACGATGAAGTAAGCACAGGCATTTCTAAATTGACCAGAAAACCCCAACATACAATGCAACTTTCTGGTGCCTTTGAAGCCACACATGTATCTTCCCGTATCTTGTATTGCCTTGCAGGGTAAATAAACTTCCCAGGAGGCAGCTCTCAAGGATTAACCTTGCACCAGGGCACAGCTTTCCTTCGCAGAGCCCGCACGCAGTAACACTCTTTGAAAACGCCCACTGAGTGGGTCACAGCACAGGGCTCACTGATAAGGGCATTGCTGCAAGCATCAGGTGTGCAACTCCGCATGTGCAAGGAACCAGCTACACACGGTTTCATTTATATGGGCAAATTAACAGATATCAGTTTGCCAGCAGTTTCACAAAACAGTCAAGAGAACAGTGGAGGTTGCAGCAGCTTCATCTTGCACCACGTGCCTGGGGCACCGAGTAGGTATCAGCTCAAGACACTCTTAGATATACATGAATTAGTGTGGCTTCTCACATATTTCACATACAAACAAAGATGTTATTTTATTACCCTTTCTATTGCCACACAGGTATTATAACACAGCACACAGCTGCAACGAGAGGGAAACAGCGCACTCTGCGATTGCCATGGAAGAGGCTCCACCACGCAGCTGCCACAGAGCTCTCGGACATGTTCCCTGCTTGGGAACAGCTCAGAGATGTAGGCAGCCCGAGGTACCACTCACTCGATAAGGCCACTCCAAGTATCCACACAAAGTGGAGACGTTTCCAACTAACATCTATTGACTTAATTTGTGCTGGGGCGTTGGGCATAAGAGGTAAAATGCCCTTCCAAATCCCGCTGCCAGACACGGTGCTTTTTCCCTTGGAACTGTTCTCTCTCCAAAGCCAGTATCTGCTGTCAGATCTCGGCACAGAACTTCCAATGAAGATATCAACTCCCTCTAATCTAACCCCAGACTTATCCACCAGCTGCCAATAAGACCCAAAAGCCAGTATTTTCAACTGAGAAGCTACCAGAGATCACCTGTAAAAGCTGTTTCTGCATTCTTTAGGAAAAAGATAGGAACCGCACAAATCCAAAACGCACACAGTAACAGGTACTTACTTTTAACTTACTCAGAGTCTGCCTCTATGAGCCTCGGCCTGCTTTCATCCAGCTAGCAATACTTTATTAAAGATTCTATCTGTGCAGAGTGTGACGAAGGAGCTCAGGGAGGAATACACTTTCAGAGCTCACAGGTGTTTCACAACTGCCTGTCAAACACTGCTGGATCCCGGCCTGGGTGCGCCCGATCTGGTGGGCGAGGAGAGCGAGAAGTACGGGCAGAAACACTGAGCTTAACTCCCATCTACACAGAAAGGGCACGTACACGGGGCAAGAGGAGCTTGGGGGGATGGTGTCACAACCACTCTGGGCCAAACTATGACCCAGCGGTGCCAAAGCTGTTGTTGACCCTGCAGGGCAGCAACATGGTAGGTCGATTTTTAAAAAGCAAGCAAACAAACAAACAAAATGAAACAAGAGGAAAAAAAACAAAAAAGAAACAACCAACCAGCACAACAACAAACCACTCAGCCAAAAAAAGCCCAAACAACCACAAAAGTCCCAGTGCAAACACACCTTCAGTCTCAGCTAAAGCATCAGGGTCTCTAGCTTTCCAAATAAACCCCACTTTTTAAGGCAAAAATCCTAACAGTTTGCCAAGTAAATATTTTCATTAGAACATTCCTTTGGGTTATTTTTTTCCTTTTTTTTTTTGTTCTAGTCTAAACCAAAGCTCCCATTTTTATTACTGGCTTTCACTTTCCTTTTGCCCAGCGATGGCCTGGCTCAGCGCTGGGCCCTCCTAGCCAGTCCCTGCCCTGTCCTGAGACTATTTCAACAGAAACTGCTGCTACGTCCCCAAATCACACTTTGCCCTGGACCACCTGAACACCCAAGCAGAGCCCGGGGAAGCCTGAGAAGGCACTGGCACGCCGGGGTGACAGCACATCTCCCCGTTGGTCACACGCCTCACGCCAGGCCAGGCTGGAGCCAGGGGCCCCACAACTGCATCAGCATCTCGCCAAAACCTCACACACAGTCTGAATGGGACCAGTGACTATTATTCTAAGATCAGTATTTCTAAATGCTTTTTATTAACTATTTAAATATTACATAGATTGCCCATTAAATGTCTCTCAAGGAACACTTCAGCCAACACACAAAAAAAGCAATTCTGAAAATGAATCTTTAGTGTCAGTCTAACCAACAAATCTCCTAGCTTTTCCTCAAAAAGTTTATTTTTTTCCTGGTTTTCCCTCTTTTTTCTTCAACTTGGGTGGTGGGGTTTTGGTTTGGTTTTTGTTGTTGTGGTTCTTTCTTTGAGTGCAGAAGCTAGGGTCTGATTTATGTGCACAGCATTTAAAGACCTTCTCTCACTCAGGCAAGCCCTGCTGAAAGATAAAAAAACAGTTTAGTTTCTGTAAGTGTATTAATTAAGCAGTGTCTCACTATAGTTCTGTGTTTTCACATATGCAGGGATGTTAAGAGGCGCAAATGCCTTTTATTGTCAGTCTCTGATGTTATCAGGCCGGATCACAACTGGGTGCTGAAGCTCCCTCAGTGCGGGACTCTGGGGTGACCCTTATCTCTGTCCCCTTATCTCCAGCTGCCCAGCACCCAGGACCCTCATTTGCACATCACTGACCCCAGCGGGATTCTGCCAAACCTCTACAATTATTTTCCCGGGGTTGTTACCACAAGAACACTCTACTTGCATCCCTTAGCCCCAGCATCCTAACCAGAATACAACTTGTGGTATTCTGATAAAAAATAACTAAGAAAATATATATATTTAATTAATTTTGTTGCATTGACAGAACAATACAACTGCAGCATGACACAGCAAACACATGGCTGTTCATTTAAAGAAAGCACCAAGCCTGTAAAGTCGAGGGGATGAGCGGTGGTGCCAGTGTCGGGTGAGGGGAGCTGGGGCGCACGGGGAGCCCCCCACCACAGCAGCCCCGCTCCCGGCGGGGGCACGGGGAGAGGAGGGGCTCCGAGAGAGACAGGCTTTACACCCCTGCTCATCGCTCACGGACAGCCACGCCAGGATTAGAGCAGCATTCTTCAGGAGTGATGGGCTGCTACCAAGTAGGAAAGGTTAAGGGACACGAAAAAGTCAGGCACTCATTTTGCACGGCACTTGAAGCTTAACTGCTCCCCAGCGTCAGTGAGCCAAAGGAAGCCACGTACAAATTAACAGAATATTTTTAGAACAGACGGAGAACAGAAGTTCCTAACGCTCCATCGGCACGTGTTGCTGGACAGCTTTTCATCTCATCAGATTCCTTCACTAACTATTACTTCTGAGTCCAAAAAGTCGTATGCAATTAGTAATCCAGAAAAGAAACACTCTGCTGCACAAAAAAAGTAAAATTATTCAGAGATTATACTACACCAGCACAGAATTTTAACAATGTTGTTCTACAATTTGGTCTCGCCTGTTTGGACAGGCCAGAGACTTAGTATTCTTTTCTTAAATACAAAGTACAGAAAAAACCAAGTTACACTACAGGTATGGTGGTCCACAGTTCTTCGATTCTTCCACTGACATCACCCAAACGGGACACTACTGCCCAGAGGCGTACAGAGCCTCCTCACGTCCAGAAACTCAACAGCAGAAAGTCAGTCATCACTAAGATGAATGCAACCCAAAGATGAGCCAAGGAAAAGAATAGTTGGGGTGGCATTTCTGCCCCCTCCCAGCAGTGACACAAACTTTGGCGCTCCTCGTGCTGCGCTCACACCACAGCCTTACCCCATGCTCGTCCTGCCAGGTGGGCTGTCCTCCCTTCCCACCGGAGAAAGCTCCACCAGGCTCCGCCACAGCTCCATCTGCTCATGTCCTACCCGTAGCAGCCTCCCCTGCCAACATTCAAACCTGTATGCAGCAACAGCTCAAGATCTTTCTTTCTAAATTACTCTGTCCTGACATCCCCTAGCTGCTCCTGTAGCCAAGTCTATCTTGATCTCACAGGCAAACATCTGTGTCCCTCCTGGTAAGGGAGGGACCCACAGTCACAGCCAACATCACTGCCACACTACACAACCCTCAGTCTAATAATCGGGCACCTTGTTACCTCTCCCCATGCCAAATTTATTCCAAATATATACAATTCTGGCCCTTTCTTCCATAGCTGTTCTAAGTGCTCCCTTTCCACTCATTCAGCTGTAAGCTTCCCAACTCACACATGGCCTTCCCAAACCTGACTATACTTGCATATCCTCAGAAAACTGTTCCATGTATTTACCCAGACTTTTGTTTTAATTGCTGTTACAGATGCCAAAAGCAATCAATCAAATTACTGTTTAACAGCTAAATTACTGTGGCTGACCTCGCACATGCTCCTAGGCTGCAAACTGTGAATGTGAAGTAAAAGACAGGCTAAAATTCTCACTACAGACGAGTCTAGCTTGGGATCTCTGGATGAAGGACTGCCTAAGAGCAACTCACCCGTGATCATAGCAAGGAAGCCACACTCTCTCGACTGAAGGGAGCTTACAACATGCAGCCACTGGTGACTCCCAGGCTTCAACATCTCCACACAGGGGATCCAGCCATGATGGTTAACGTAACAGGCAGAAGACAAGAAGTCACAGATAACCTTCACCAACCGCCTCTGGAAACAAAAGCATCCAAGCACGCTTTGGGTGCCCAGCCCTCCTCCTTGCTAATGGGCAGCAATGGAGTAGAGAGACCATTCTGAACAGGATACAAGAGGGGACAGCATTTGTCCATAAAGTAGGTGACCATGTCACTTTCTGACAATATCAGGAAGTATTTAGCATAAAGCCCTTTCCCTCTAATATCAGAGCCTACAAGTCAGAGAATCGCAGAACGTCAGGGCTTGGAAGTGACCTCTGGAGATCATCTAGTTCAGCTCCCTGTCAGAGCAGGGTCACCAAGAGCAGGATGCTCCTCTTCCTATGGTTGTCAAAGGTACAAGGAACTAAATTTTGGGAGCTCTGGACAGTTACTGTCATCAACCTGTCAGCACAGATGATAACACTGATGAAAAGGTCCATCAGCCAGCATGGAAAGGTTTTCACGTTCTTATTGTTGCTCAGCGGAAATGGCAAGTCAGATCAGTCAGTAGGGCCAGGTCTACCTCCACAGGAGGTCAGGCTCTCACCAGTGTGGATCTAACTCCGAGCACTCTGAAGTTAGCAGGAACATGCTGCAGAGATGCAGGAGGAGCTGCCATGTCTGCCCGTGAGCATTCCATTAGGCCAGGAATCATCTTAGCTTCTGCTGGACTAGACACTAAGGAAACCACAATAAAATGGACTGAGGCATCCAAAATTCTTCTCAGAAAATAGGCCAGACCGGGCATGAAAACATCTGGGCTCGGCTTGAATCATGAACCGCATGAGCAAGACACCCCAGAGCTGCCTCAGGCAGCCAGGGGAAGGAATGCAGAGCGGCACAGAGGTACGCAGCGCCAGTCTCCTGCACCCGGGTTTGCCTTCCATGTCCTCCTCCAGCAAAGATGTGCAAGAGCCCAAGGACTCTGGAGCAATTCCCACAGCCCAGGCCTGTAGGATCTCTAGGGCTGGTGTTCCTGGGCCGACCCGTCAGGCAGTGCTCACACAACCGCAGCTGGGCAGCTGGCTCCAGACACGTACTCCCACCTCTGTGGCAGAAACAAGGCAAAAAGGGTTAAATCCCTGCAATCACATGCACACCCAACTAGCTAAGACCCTACACCTCCAAATATCTCTTGCTCCGATACACCAACACACACCAGTCCCACCCACCTAGGACATAAAGCCAAACCCTTGCTTCCATAAATTGCACCAGTTGTGACATGGACAAGTTTATCCCAATTCAAGCAGCAAACAGACAAGACTTCAGATGCCAGAAAAGCTGTAAGAGCCTGGCTCCTCTGTAGTTTAGATACATTGGTGGCAGCACTATCAACTTCCAGCTTTACAGTATTAAACAAGGCATTTTTACAAAAACTGCTCACTGAGGTCAAAAACCCTGAAGAACAACTATGGCATGCTGGAAAGGACTGGGAGTGGGGGAGGCTGGCCACTGACCAGAAACTGCTATTTCCTAGTCTCAACAATGGAAAAAGAAACAAAAAAAATGAAGGAGGAAACAAGTAGAACTGCAGCAATCATTTAAAAATAAACTGCTCAAACATTTTAGAAATAAGCATGACTGTGGGAACAGGTCAGGAAGAGACATAAGATACAGCACATTTTTAAAAATACATATATAATATAGATAATAATCTACATATATATTTAACAATATAAATATTGTAGATATATCTACAAAATATTACATGGAAAAGAGATAGACTATTATTCATGTAACCTGTATACTAATACAGGAAACTGCATTCCTGGCCACCATACACACTCCTAACAAGCATTTCTGCACTTTTACTTCAGAGTGCACTTAGCTGGGTGCCACTACCACACACAGCTCAAAGCTGTCCCAAAGAGCCTGAGACCTTCATGCCTGTGTTTTGGGACACAGCACATTTGGTACACACCAGAGCGGAGCTTGCAGCTTAGTCTCCACCAGAGGGAATCCAGCCCACACATGCCCAC